>NC_079219.1:33639923-33734923 GCF_029633865.1 Lampris incognitus | reverse complement strand
CCCCCCCCCATCAGTGCTGGTCACTCGTTGACAGATGCCGGCTGTCAGCATTTTCAACTGAAATGGCACAACTGTGTTGCACTTGAATGGACTGTGTTGTTAATTGTGCTTTTTTTGTTTTGTTCTCTCTGTTTTTATGTTTTTAATGTTATCATTTGTAGGGAATTTTTTGGATGTGTATTTTTTATCTTCTCTGTTGCACTGCTGTGGGCTGGGAGAAACGGCATTTCATTTTTATTTATGTGCGCAGGTACATAATGAAAATGACAAACTAAATCTTGAATCTTGAATCTTAGATAATAGCATACCGCAGGAACCGGTATGATCAAAACAAAAGGCGTTTGGCTTTCATTTACCTCTGCTCTTTCCTTAGAGCCACTTCTCCGTGACATCACCAATCTGTGAAACAGCTATTTTTGGTCCACCAGCTAACTAATGAATGCATGCACGTCATGTGGTCTCTCGCAGCTCCTCCTGAAGAGCTGTGTTTACATGGCGAGGCTGTAGTCATCAGCGGAGCTGAACGCAGGACACCTTTAATAGCTCAGTTAGAATCACACCCACAGCTTTTTGGCTTTAGGTGGAAATGCCTCACACTTTAAGAGCTTATAGCATGTTTTTTTTTTTGACCAAAGTTTAACAGGCCCAAACACCGAAATGCTATCTGAAGACCATGCAATCTTGTCATTTCATCGTCTCATAAGCGGTTTAGTTCAGAGACAAGGTTAATGGACTTTGTGCAACCTCTGTCTGAATCCTGACCTATATTTTGCAGAGATATGATTAAAAACTACAATTGAAAACAGACAAAAGATGTAAAGTCAAAGGTAGCAGATACCCAGCACACTGCCTACATCTGGGATTTTCTAATGGCTTCCGTTGATATTTAGATTGCTGCAGATATTCAGTTTGCAGCAGATATTTAGTTTGCTGCAGATATTTAGTTTGCTGCAGCTATTCAGTTTGCAGCATATATTCAGTTTGCAGCATATATTCAGTTTGCAGCATATATTCAGTTTGCAGGAGATATTCAGTTTGCAGCAGATATTTAGTTTGCAGCAGCGATGTAGTTTGCAGCATATATTTAGTTTGCTGCAGATATGTAGAGCGTTACATGGCTTGCTGAGGACTGAGTGCATGGCAAGTCTTTTAAAAGAAAACACACAGCCATATGTTTTTAAATGCAGTCGGTAGTGGATGGGCTGCAAGTGGCATATTGTCTCAGTCGCTACCATTCAGCAACCTGCTTGTCATAGTTTGCTTTCGGCAGGTTGAACTATTTCGGCAGGTTGAACTATTTAAACTCTGAGTTTGAAGATCTGGAATTTGACATGAAAAGGCCCCTCGTGTGACACTTAATTTGACCATGTCAATCAATCAATCAATTTTATTGAACATGTTAAAGAAAACATATAAGCAACAAAAAAATAAACAAAATCATTGGCAACATATAAGCGACAAATTAAGCAACTCAAATAACACCGATCACGTTCAAAAGGGGTCATAAGAAGTTGAGAATGTGTCTCGTCCTACCCCCTTATGCATTGATGCATTGATTACTGAAAATGAAAGTTCAATTTACAGCCAGTGTCCGTGATATCTATCTCAGTCGTTTTGTTTTGTCCCATTTGGACAAAACAAAAAACTGGTCACTGGTCCTTCTCATAACCATTAAATATTTTGTTTCTGGAGTATTTTTAGTTCAGATAAAGTACCTCATGTTTTCAGTTCATCACTGCAGTTATTCCACAAACCAACTCCCCTGGCTGTAACAGTGGTGTTTTGCATCTGCCCTTACTGCTGGTGTTTTCGTCAAATTGTGTTTACTCCCTCTCAGTTAGAATAACCCTTGTGTGATAAAGTATGCAAGTTTTAGGATTTACATCACTTTCCACAGCAAAGTTAACTGGGGATTTGAAGCCAATACTGACTCAAAATATGTATATGTATATCACATATTCATAAACACACACGCACGCACGCACGCACACACACACACACACACACACACACACACACACACACACTAAAGACAGTTTACGCAAAACTTTTGCCCTGATTTTTGTTTTTTGTTTTTGTTTTTTTTTTCTTTCTGGAAATTAGATGTAAAGGGGAAAAAAGAATGTCAGAAGAATAAGATGTAAATCATATAATAATAATAATAAATGTATTATTATTATTATTATTTGCCTTGTGGAAAATTTGTAATTTGTGATATTGGGCTATACAAATAAAATTGACTTGACTTGACTTGATAATAATAACAACTATTTATATAGCACTTTTCTAAACAGTGTTACAAAGTGCTTTACAAAGAAATAAAACCAGACAAGGCAAAAATAAGAATAAGACCAAATAAATAAGAGTAAAAATAAAATCAGTATGAATAAATAAAATATGATATTTGAAAAATGTCTGGGTAAAGTTTAGTATTTCAGATAAAACACTTTGGCTGGCCTTACCTAGTCTAATAGCAGAAAGCAGAATGGCATAAAATTGATTATAAACTGGCAAAGATGGTGAAAATATGTCAGCACTGTTAACAGCGTTCCTATCTGCTGCGCTCTCACCTGGGCTGGTTCCACCACTCCTTATAGCCATCACATGTTTTACCCCACGACAAGGCTGACCTGTTCATCCACTGTCATTTGTAATGTAGCAAGCTTTTTAAAAAAAAATTTGTGATGTAATTGAAGTATTTTTCACCATTATAAATACCAGTTATGGATAAGCACTACCGAAATAAGTAAAGAAGGAGTAAGATACCCATTAGTGAAAAAATATGATCTCATTAAAGAATTGCTGTGAGACAAAATAATGCCCATTGACCTGGTCTGAGTCTGTTCCAGGTTAGAAAGGGAGAGGGTGGGGGCTGGGGGGAGCGTTTGCCTGTGAGCAAAGTGCATTGATCCATAGGCATTTAATATTTAAACAGTCTGTCAATAGGAATTCATCTGCAACTGGATGATGGGAATATGAGGGTCAGGAACATGGAGCATACCTTGTTTATATGGCCTCCTATTGCTTGTCTAAAATGTCTACCATCTGAATGAAACAATAATAATAATAACAATAATAATAATAATACTATTTATATGTGTTTGCAGCTGAAGTTGTGGTAGATGCAGGTTAGGAGACCCTCCCAGTAAACCAAATACACTGATCACAAAAAAGTGGATTATTTGATTTTTTTTTTTGATGCATATATTTTTTGTTCAGTGTTGTCGGCATGACGACTGAATGTGCCACATAAGTAAGCTGTAGGTTTTTCGATGGTTTAAATCTTTATTCTGTGTTTGTATATGTGAGAGATGGCGACAGAGATTGTGTTTTGCCTATTTGACCTGCCTGTTGTACTGTGTATTGTCTAGTTTAAAGTGACATTCTCAAGCCTGTGAACAGATTATTTGATACAAGGTAGTTTAAAAGAATTCCATCGATAAATGTCAAACAATTTGAATGTAAATATAGTATTTCCCAGACTACAAGTCACCCCAGAGTCAGATTCAGCAAAAAACGGGTTGCAAGGGGAAAAAAAAACATATACAAGTCTCTTCGGTGTATAAGTCGCATTTATATGGCGGTACAGTAGTGATGCGCGGGTAAGGATTTTTTAATACCCGTGTAACGGGTCCCAGGCTTGGTGCCATTGACAGATTAAAGTAATCCTGACTGAATAAAGTAGAAAATAAGTGAGATGTTACAACTGCGACTGTTCTTTCGCCATGCTGTTGGATTATCATTTATTCTAACATGCATTATTATCTTTCTCTGTTGCATCTGCATAAATGCTGGGCTGGACACAACCAGACATACTTCTCAAAGAAAACAAAATCATACTGTGGCATATGCCTAAAAAAAGTCTCTTTTACATCTCTCAAAATAAATCCAGTTTTTTATGGTCACAAAAATAAAACATTTTCAGTTCAATAGGCGGCCTGTCTTTTTCTAATCCGCCTACACGTCTGCTCTTCAGACCACATACAGCATAGTTTTAAAGCAAATAATCTTTCTTATAAAGGAATGACTTATTGTTAATAGCTTATCATAACAGACTATTCTATATTAATAATAACAGAAAGACCATTTCGCACCTGAGACGAATCCACACAGTTCAGTAGCAACACGTAATAACCAACTGGAGCAAATGGAATAACCTCAAAACTCACATCACCAATGAAAACCTGGTACATATCGTTAAATATCGCGATAACGCCGACCGCCGCGAGACGAACGGTTACTAGCATAACGAAGCTACATGTTACTTCAAACTGAGCGCAGTTACGATGCATTAATGTATTACTATTAAACACCATAACAACAATTTTGTAAATGTCCAGGAGCCAACAACTGATTAAAAAAAATAAAAACAAAGAATGCGGCCAAAACGCCATTACTGGCCACACGAGGCAACCGCTAGTTTAAAATTCGGTTTAAATTAGTCATCCGCAGGTAGTTTGCATATACTTTAATTATTAACATTCCTTTATGACTGTTGATTGGTGTTGTGTGATAACAAACCTTAATAAAGTAGAAAAGAACTGAGACGGTACAACCGCGACTGTTTTTTGGATTATGGGCAGGATTAGTGCGTCACCGTGCTCACATACTATACGGGAATCCCAGAAACATCATGGAAAGTTACTGCTGCCATCTACTGTCCCAATACAGAATAGCATGCCATTACATGACCTTGGTTAGTCAAGTCAGTTTTATTTGCATAGCTCAACGTCACAAATTGTAAATTTGTCTCAAAGGGCTTTTACAGCAACACAACATCCTGCCTTTAGACCCTCGCATCGGATATGGCACACCTCCCTAAAAAAACAAGAGAGAAAAGAAAAAAGAAACATCTTTAACAGGGAGAAAAATAGGAAGAAACCTCAGCGAGAGCAACAGAGGAGGCATTGAGAGATCTCTATCCCAAGACGTCTGTAAATAAAAGTTATATAATAAATAGAGGATACCTTTTCATATAACTGACAAAAACCTTTTTATGTAAACAAAAATAGTTTTCAATATCGCGACTCTTTTTGTGAGTGTCACACCCGAACCCATCCGACCCGTTATGAGAGCCAATCCGCACCGACCGACCCACTAAAATATGCGTTAATTAACCACCCGAACCCGAACCCGAACCGACTCATAAACCTCCGAATTTAGCCCAGGCTACCAAAGTGAGCAGTGTTGCACTATTTCGTTTTTGGGCTGTTAGCCCAGCATAATACACTGATTGCAAGGGATAGCCTATTATGTATCAGCCTAATAGCGTCTGGCTCTAGGCTGCTAAATAAACAGACAAATTGTTACAAATGGTGTTCTTTATTGTTGAATATTAGCAAAACATGACCGTTCATTAAAGACATGAACTCTGTCTCTTTCTCACACACACATACACACACACACAAACTTCTTCGTGCTGACCAAAAAAGGTCTGGTGGCGTAAACAAAAATTAGGGATACCAGTTAGGGGGGGAAACTCGTAGGTCTTAGGTGAGGCCTCAACACTAAAGCTCATGCATTGACCAAAACCACGATCGTAAATTGATGATAAAGCTGCTTGCGAGCGAGCATGTGTGCGTGTGTTTGAGAGAGAGAGAGAGAGAGAGAGAGAGAGAGAGAGAGAGAGAGAGAGAGAGAGAGAGAGAGAGAGAGAGAGAGAGAGAGAGAGAGAAGAGAGAGAGAGAGAAGGTGGACTAGTAATGCACAGCCTAGCCTATCGCACGCAATGTTTCTGTAAGTTATTTACAATTTACTCTGAGTGCTACTTCGTCCGTTTTTGACCTGCACCCCTGGACCTGTGATGTGAGCGTACCCGAA
Organism: Lampris incognitus; assembly: GCF_029633865.1. Taxonomy (NCBI): domain Eukaryota; kingdom Metazoa; phylum Chordata; class Actinopteri; order Lampriformes; family Lampridae; genus Lampris; species Lampris incognitus. Next base: position 33,729,103 of record NC_079219.1, on the reverse strand, counting down.
CCCGCACATCACTGTGGTACAGCATGTTCACTTGAGTCACATGATTAAACATTGTCATCTAGTGGCCTTAGTTGAAATGCAGCATCTTCTTCTCCTCGCAAAATTACATTGTATAAGCCACTTTGGAATATAAGACGCAGCACCAGCGACCTATAGTCCGGGGAAATACGGTACTCATTTGTCTTGGGGCGTTGTCTTAACACGAACGCCTTTCTCCATGATGATTGCAGTGATTTTACACAGCAGTGTTCGATGTTAATCTGTTTTTTTGTTTTTCATGTCCTACATATCTGCTGCAGGTTTATTTGCTCTATCTGTGATCCCCAAAGCTGCGGTATGGATCTTGTACAGTACGGGTGAAAATAGAAAGTGTGACGTGACTATATATATATGGTGTCCTATCCATAAGCAGTCAGGGTGGAGCCCAGATTCAGATGTGGTTCTGTGTTGTTTGCATGGAGTTGGAGGCCCAGAAGTCCTGAACAGGCCTACAATTAACTGGCTAAGTGCAGAGGATCCTAAATTGGGAGCAGATCCCAAACAATTTGAAGGGTGAGGAGTTGTTTTGTGATTTTACAGTATGTCGTGCTCTCTCTCTCGCTCTCTCTCTCTCTCTCTCTCTCATGCGGAATAGTTTTTTGCATTAGCACACCATGGAGACTCACCAACATATGAAAATAACTAGATGAGATTAGGTTTGGGTCTCGGTTTAACACTCCAAATTTGCGCAAAATATGTTTTCTCTGTAGAAGCATTGTAAATCATTTGCTAAGCTGCAAACATCGTCCCAAGTGTGCAGAGATCAGTTATTCAGATCAGTTATTCAGCCTTTACTTATTTATGTCACCATTTTAGTGTGTGTGTGTGTGTGTGTGTGTGTGTGTGTGTGTGTGTGTGTGTGTGTGTGTGTGTGTCTGAGCCAAAACAACGGCGCTTATAATTTCTATATGCTGCAATTTAGCAGTGGTCTGTATCGAAGGTTTCACAATATGATTTAGCAGGTTGGGGATTAGTGGGGGGGATTTTTACCCCTTTTTCTCCCCGATTGTACTTGGCCAATCATCCCACTCTTCCGAGCCGTCCCGGTCTCTGCTCCACCCCCTCTGCCGATCCGGGGAGGGCTGCAGACTACCACATGCCTCCTCCGATACATGTGGAGTCGCCAGCCGCTTCTTTTCACCTGACAGTGAGGAGTTTCACCAGGGGGACGTAGTGCGTGGGAGGATCACGCTATTCCCCCCAGTTCTCCCCCCCCCCCCGGACAGGCGCCCGACCGCCCAGAGGAGGCATTAGTGCAGCGACCAGGACACACACTCACATCCGGCTTCCTACCCGCAGACGCGGTCAGTTGTGTCTGTAGGGACGCCCGGCCAAGTCAGAGGTAACACCGGGGATTCAAACCTGTGATCCCCGTGTAGAGATTAGTGTTTTGCTTGGAAACACGTTGACCGTGACCTTTCTATAGCCAGATGGTTGGTGTTTTTTTTTATTAACCACGAAGGTCATTCTGCCATGTGTGTGCAGGTGTGTCTGTGTATGTTTTTGCATGCCGTGTAGGTGTGTTGGAACACATGTGCACATCCAGGTGTGAGTGTGAGATATTCCATCCGGTGTAATGACCTCCCGTGGGTCTGTTGTGTGTGTGTTCTGCTAGCTAGCTTGTGTCAGAGGTTGTAATAGCAGAGAGGACCGTCCTAGCGGCCGCCCAGCCATAGTCGGGCATCAGAGCCGGAGCTGGTATTCTGCTCTCTGTGTACTAAGGAGGATGTTGGCCTTTGTTGAGGAGTAGTCTAGTGAAAACCTTTTAACAGAGGAACAGCGTGGGGGGGGGGGGTGCACGCTGAGAGGAGAGAAAAAGAGAGAGGGAAGTGGAAAAGAGAGGAGTTGAGAATGAAATGAGCAGTGAGCGGCGGACGGGGGGGGGTCTATCTGAAGGGGAAAAGGAAAGAAAGGAAGTTGGAGGGTATAGCAGAGAAGCGAGGTAGAGAGGAGGAGATGGTTGAGGGGAAGCGAGGGAGGAGAAAAGAGGCGGATGAGAGGAGGACAGCGGCGTAGAAAGTGGTGGGTACGGGTGACAGTTCACGCACGGTCCGGACGAAGCCTCCCTGCACAGCTGCAAACACACGCCGGCCGCATGCTAACGTGCACCAACGCCGCTTACATGTGTGCAACTATATGCATACACACACGGGTCCAATGACACAATGATACATAGAACAACCGTGTGTGTGTGGGGGTGTGTGTGTGTGTGTGTGTGTGTGCAAGTTTGTGCTCATTCCTCTGGGAACTGGATTTGACTGCAGAGCTCGTAAACAGGAACTGTACGGCTTTTAGCTGAAAGCCCTGCGGTTGTGCACACACACACACACACGCACGCACACACATGTGCACGCACGCACACACACATGTGCACGCACGCACACACACACACACACACACTTATAAATACAGTTTGATGGACTTGCAACAGTTTTGATCTGTTTGTTAAGACGGGAGAACACACCTCGTGTAACGCCACACACTGTGAAGGAGGAGCACGGAGGGGAACTGAGCGAATTTGAGTTTTTCTTTTATTGCTTTCTTTCTTTCTTTTTTTAATTCTGAATGACATTTTGCCCAGATCCTTTTGAGTCAGGTTCCAGGTCTTGCCGTTTCCAGCCGTCTTGCAAAGGATTTGTCACTCAGATTTGTTTTTTTCTTTCCTTGTCTTTGAGAGCGACGAGACGACCCCCCGTTTTGTGCTCTGGCGTCCTCAGGTAGCACCCCGAGCCTGTTGCCATACCGGTGTAACTTACTTTTATTTGCTTCTGACAATTTTGTAACCACGCTTTTGAGGTGCACATGAAGTACATGACGCAGCGGGGACACTCGCTGACCGAGGGCCCAGAGAACCAGCGACATTTTATCTGACAGGGTGAGTTTAAAGAGAGAGAGAGAGAGAGAGAGAGAGAGAGAGAGAGAGAGAGAGAGAGAGAGAGAGAGAGAGAGAGAGAGAGAGAGAGAGAGAGAGAGCGGTGTATGTTTGTTTTTTTGTATTCCTCCAAGTCTTCTCTCTCTCTCTCTCTCCGCTGCACCCCTGCTTGTCAAATATTATTTGGTCCAGTGTGGTTTATCTGCCCGGCTTTGTGGCGGGGGTACAATGGGAGCGGGGTTCAGGCTGAGCGAGCTGATGAGTGACGTCCCGGTAGCCGTGCAGAGACTTCTCCTGTCTTCTGCACTGATGTGCTGCTGATGGGACTCAGCTGGCTGCCGAGGGGCTTCATGCACTCTGGTGGTCCTATAAGCAGGCAGATGCACATGGACGCTCAGTGCTCAAAAGGGCGTTTGTACTGTCTTACCCCACCCCCACCCCACCCCACCCTTTCTCTGTGTCCTGCAGTAAAGCGGCAGCAGCATCATAGGGGAAGGAGAGTTAGAATCTTTGTGGTAACGCCATGTAATTTTTATGAAGTCTCCACGCCAAGTCATTTGTGAAAAAGACTGGATGTGAAAAATTGCATTCATATATATATATATATATATATATATATATATATATATATATATATACACTCACTGGCCACTTTATTAGGTACACCTTGCTAGTACCGGGTTGGACCCCCTTTTGCCTTCAGAACTGCCTTAATCCTTCGTGGCATAGATTCAACAAGGTACTGGAAACATTCCTCAGAGAGTTTGGTCCATATTGACATGATAGCATCACGCAGTTGCAGCAGATTTGTCGGCTGCACATCCATGATGCGAATCTCCCGGTCCACCACATCCCAAAGGTGCTCTATTGGATTGAGATCTGGTGACTGTGGAGGCCATTTGAGTACAGTGAACTCATTGTCATGTTCAAGAAACCAGTCTGAGATGCTTCGAGCTTTGTGACATGGCGCGTTATCCTGCTGGAAGTAGCCATCAGAAGATGGGAACACTGTGGTCATAAAGGGATGGACATGGTCAGCAACAATACTCAGGTAGGCTGTGGCGTTGACACGATGCTCAATTGGTACGAAGAGGCCCAAAGTGTGCCAAGAAAATATCCCCCACACCATTACACCACCACCACCAGCCTGAACCGTTGATACAAGGCAGGATGGATCCATGCTTTCATGTTGTTGACGCCAAGTTCTGACCCTACCATCCGAATGTCGCAGCAGAAATCGAGACTCATCAGACCAGGCAACGTTTTTCCAATCTTCTATTGTCCAATTTTGGTGAGCCTGTGCGAATTGTAGCCACAGTTTCCTGTTCTTAGCTGACAGGAGTGGCACCCGGTGTGGTCTTCTGCTGCTGTAGCCCATCTGCCTCAAGGTTCGACGTGTTGTGCGTTCAGAGATGCTCTTCTGCATACCTCGGGTGTAATGAGTGGTTATTTGAGTTACTGTTGCCTTTCTATCAGCTCGAACCAGTCTGGCCATTCTCCTCTGACCTCTGGCATCAACAAGGCATTTTCGCCCACAGAACTGCCGCTCACTGGATATTTTCTCTTTTTCGGACCATTCTCTGTAAACCCTAGAGATGGTTGTGCGTGAAAATCCCAGTAGATCAGCAGTTTCTGAAATACTCAGACCAGCCCGTCTGGCACCAACAACCATGCCACGTTCAAAGTCACTTAAATCACCTTTCTTCCCCATTCTGATGCTCGGTTTGAACTGCAGCAGATCGTCTTGACCATGTCTACATGCCTAAATGCATTGAGTTGCTGCCATGTGATTGGCTGATTAGAAATTTGCGTTAACGAGCAGTTGGACAGGTGTGCCTAATAAAGTGGCCGTTGAGTGTATATATATATATATATATATATATATAGTCCCCCCGTTTTTCTCCCCAGTTGTACCCAGCAAATTACGCCACTCTTCCGAGACGTCCCGGTCGCTGCTCCACCCCCTCTGATGATCCAGGGGCGAATTTACGAATCCTACTATGGCCACGCCAAGACCCCGAAAAGACACGCCCGCCTCTATTTCTGATTGGTCCGTCACAACACGTCACCCCTATGCGTGATTTTTTTTCGTACCCGTTTTCCGGGAACTCTGCCTCTGATTGGCTAGTACTCGTTGCCTCCATTGGTTAGGGTTAGGGATAGGGTTAGCCAATCACAGACAGAGTAGGGCGGGTCTTGGCGTGGCCGTAGTAGGATTCGTAAATTCGCGATTGGGGGAGGGCTGCACACTACCACATGCCTCCTCCGATAGATACATGTGGAGTCGCCAGCCGCTTTTTTTCACCTGACAGTGAGGAGTTTCACCAGGGGGACATTATGCATGGGAGGCTCACGCTATTCCACCCAGTTCCCCCTCTCCCCTGAACAGGTACGCCTGACCGACCAGAGGAGGCGCTAATGCAGCGACCAGGACACATACCCACATCCGGCTTCCCACCCACAGACACGATCAGTTGTGTCTGCAGGGACGCCCGACCATGCTGGAGGTAACACGGGGATTCGAACCGGCGAGCCCCGTGTTGGTAGGCAACGGAGTAGACCGCTAAGCCACCCGGACGCCCCTTTCCTTCATATGTCCAATTGAAGAAAACCATCCTCCAGGGTTGAGGATGAATCAGGGTCTTCTGTTACCCCTTCTGAATCCAACCTGGGCGTCATTTCGTCCGTCCCCGTTACACCGTGAGAGGAGGGCCGAGTGTGGAGATGAAATGTGACGCATCAAGTCCTGCTTCGCTTTATTCTGCATGGCAGTTTCATAAAGGTTTGCCCAAGCAAACTGTATTCAACACACCCATTTAAAAGTGCTCACTTCTCAGGACTGCAGTCAAAGACTGTGATTTATTTTCTTACTCAGTTATTTTTTTTTTTACTATTGTTTAAATTTTTGTTAATCAACATACCCGAGATTTATAGCGTAACTGACATTTCCAATGGTTTTCGGTCGGTTTGAAGAGACGTTGGCCTGATGTTTTGACTCAAAGTGTACTTTTCGCAATGGGAGGACTTTTCAGACACTTCAGTAACAATCTGAGCCGCTTTCTGCCAAAAAAAAAAAAATCTTTTCGTGGACGTTGTTTGATGGTCAGAAATTGCCCCTAAGGACTGCATCATGGCGCTCAGCCGCTGGCTGATGCTAGCTTGCTCGATACTGAATCATTTTAAAATGTTCTGCTAATTATTGCTTAGTTTGACTCCAGACGATGGGAAGATAGGGCTCGGCTTAAAAGGGACCCCCCCCCCACACTGTTATTCAAGTTCGTGATTTTATGTGTTTGGTTCCAAACACTCTGCCCCCCCCGCCCCCAGCCTTTGTCTCGTTCACATCTCTACAGGCGTCTTGTCTTTGTGTGTTTGCGTTTTGTGTGTGTGCCAGTGTGAATGCTTTTTAAACAGAGGAAGACGGAGGGAGGGAGGGAGGGAGAGAGAAAGGGGTTAGTATAAGTGGCAGATGCTGGCTGCAGTCAGACAGGGTGCTGGTGTGACATGGAAGGACAACAAGCCTTCCACAGCTGCAAAGACCTGCCAGTATCAGCTGACACACACACACACACACACACACACACACACACACACACACACACACACACACACACACACACACGTGTACCCCCTTTACAGCTGACTTTCCCTCTCTCTCTCTCCTCTCTCTGAGAGGTGATAATTCCTCTCAGTTATTTATTCCAACAGGATCAGTCAAATATGTGACCTGCACTCTGTGTATTCACACACACACACACACCCACACACACCCACACACACACACACACACACACACACACACACACACACACACACACACACACACACACACACACACACACACACACACACACACACACACAGCCTTCTGGAGATCCATATTACAATCAGAATATGACCGTGAAGGCGCTTCCAACGTGTTGCTGTAGAGAGACTCGTGGTATTTAGCGGCAGTATTTATTCCACTTTACAAGTCGCGGGGGAGATTGGCGTTGCCTCGAGCGTGGCTGTCTGAGTTCTTCAGAAGGTGAAAGTTGTATTTCCCCTGAACATCTGGAGCGTTCAAGAATTTCTGTTGTCTTCACCCTCAGCGGGCTTCACGTCGTAGCTCGGAGGTGGGGGGTGGGGGGGTGGGACATGGCTGCTCTTACAGTGCTGGGCTTTGCAAGGGGGCAGCCGGGCCGGCTGACCGCGGGACCGGGTTGGTCTGACACAGACCCGGACGGTAGGTCCCACAGAGAGACGCTGTAGGGAAGAAAAGGATGTTCTGTTTATGTCTCAGCGTGACATTTTGTTTGGATTACAGCAAATGTTCCTTCACGCTTGTGCATGCATGTGTGTGCATGCATGTGTGTGTGTGCATGCATGTGTGTGCGTGCATGTGTGTAAAGATCAGTGTATCAGTGTAGATATAAGAGTGTGTAAACACAGTACACGTCGGTTTGTGTGTGTGTTAGTATCTTCTGCTTTAGAAAATGTGTTGATTTGTGTGTTTGGTTTTGGTTGATGCGTGTGAATCTTGCGGCCCTGCCATTGAGCTCTGCATCTCACAGCCCCGTTTTCAGAACAGTTCGCAAAATGTGAGGAAATAATCCACTTTGGGACCCCTTTTTTTCTCCCTTTGATGGATTACAAATGAGTTTAATAATTCTCTGAATTCCTGTACAACAAACATAGTCTTTGTTTTATTTCCTCAGTTTATAAAAAGGTTAGCTGAAAGACTTCAAAATCCAGTCTTTATCGAACACCGTGGACATGACCCAGTAATGTTTGCTTGAATATTGCCACATCTTATTGTGTCAGCGTTCTTTAGTCGTGTTTTATTCATACTGAGAATCGTGTTCTGGCTGCGGCTTTTAGTTTACAAGCAGGACAGAGAAGTAAACAGACAGAAAAAAAAGATTTTATTTTAGTTACTCGGAGTCGCCGTCTTTGAGTGGGCCGCAGCTGTCGCAAAGGCAGCAACAAGTAAGATGAATAAATGATCTGATCTGTAATACAACCTAGAATATGTTTACTTTTCAGGCGTCTGGGTAGCACAGCGGTCTATTCCGTTGCCTACCAGCACGGGGGTCGTCGGTTCGAATCCCCGTGTTACAGACACAATTGGCCATGTGTGCAGGTGGGAAGCTGGATGTGGGGTCCTGGTCGCTGCACTAGCGCCGCTAGCATGACCCTTCCACGCGCTACGTCCTCCTGGTGAAACTCCTCACTGTCAGGTGAAAAGAAGCAGCTGGTGACCCCACATGTATTGGAGGAGGCATGTGGTAGTCTGCAGATCGGCCGAGTGGGTGGAGCAGAGACCAGGACAGCTCGGAAGAATGGGGTAATTGGCCGGGTACAGTTGACAATTGGGAAGAAACGGGGGGATTTAAAAAAAATTTTTTTTTAACTTTTCCATGCAGATGTAGGAATATCCTTTAACGCTAGTGCTTGCTGAGACTTGGCATCTTCCCCTGTGTGGCCCTACATTATCTGGCCATGCATAAATACAGTGTCCCAGCTTTGGAGTACTATCAATACTCTAAATGATAACCGTAAAAGACTTGAAGTAATCCTCAGGGGGTCAGCATCATCTGCACCACGGGGTCCTTACATGGCCTTGTACAAATGCTCTCAGTGACCAGTATTAGCGCGGCCCCAAGTATAACAGGAAAGATTACAACCAATCATCATTAAATCCTATTCCTCCCACAAATCCACCACTGACAACTGTTTGGCCGGCTTAACTTTTGTTTTTTTTCGACTGTGAGTAGCCCGAGCCTGGGACACGAGGGGAAAACTGCTTTAATGCAAAGCAGCTCTTGTCACTAAATCTTGTTTTTGGGGAGGGGGGGGTTAGTGTCATGATGGGGACAAGGGGAAGAAAAGCCAGTTGATGAAGGCAGAAAGGAACTGGCGGTGCCTTGGCTTTCTGCCGCTCAGTGGGTGGCAGGGCGTTGGCCAACACAGGGGCTTGTCTGTTGCTTGGTCCGCCGTTCGCCACACAACAAAGGCCGACCAGCGAAATCTAGAATCAGTACGATAGCTTCCTCCGAGTGTAGAGCCGTGTCGGTCCGGTAGGGTACAGATTAGTGTTTTAGATCTGTTTTGGTTTCTGGTCTGCAACGTTTCCGCATTTATTTTTCTGGTTTCCAATGGCCGTGCTGGATAACCACAGCTGGCAGTATGCTCAGGCTGGGAAAACCCTGATAAAGCTCTCAGGTACAGTAGTCTCCATCCTCAGCTTTCCTTCATTGTCTCTGTCCTCAGCATCTTCTACTGCGCCTCGTCTCTTACAGTTGCAGCCATTTGACACTATCGTCCTCACATGTGCCGCTGACATTTCTAAACTTAAAAATTGCACTTTTACTGTAAATTGTGGCTTTCTAAAATAGTTTCTCTCTGATGTCGCGGATGTCTTTGCTGTCACCATTTAATAGTGTCTACAGGACCCGATATTGTGAATGGATTCAGACAGACAGTCTAGAGATATGAAATAATCCCCTTGATGATGCAAAATCATAAAAGCACTACTCTTGTTGACTGTAGATTTTCATATGTTTGAATGAATAATTAGCATCAGTGCAAAACAACTCTTTTAGCATTTGTGTAATTTATTTTTTATTTTTTTCAACCCGTTTGCATTATTAATAGAAGACACTGCTGATGTCTGTAATACTTTTGCACATTTTGGAAAATATTTCATCTGTTGGAAATGTAAATGTAACGTTTTGGTACCAGCATGGGTTTAACTCAAAGAGCATCTCTGCAACAGTTTGCACTCATTAGATTCCTGCATTTGGACGCCTCAGGCCAGCAGTGTGGCAGAATATCTAATAGCCTCAGTGTGTTTATGACCACTATAAAAAGCGATTGAGCATCGAGAGTAAATGACTGGTTGGCTGAATGAGTGAGTGGCTGTCCTTGACCTGTGATGCTCTGGAGTAGTTCCAGCACAACTAATCCGCCCCCCTGACAGGATATGACACGTGCTTTGTCACCAGCCTCTGTGCAGTAAAGAAAGTTGAGCACATTAAGTTACAATGAGGCCCCACTTTTTGAAAGCTCTGCTGCGCTGCTGCTGCATAATTTGTGCACCCCCCGACACTTTTGCGAGCGGACAACCGGGACGCTGAGGGGGGTTTAAGACTCTTTTATAGAAGTTTTAATGAAACAGTTTTAATATACTATATTGTTGCTTTGTTTGGTAACTTGACTGGCCAATAAAAAACGGCTTGATAGACTCATCCAAAGGGCTAGTAAGATTTCAGGGAGAAGTCCAGCTCAGCTTACTGACATTTATCATAGGAGGGTGTTCAGAAAGGCTACTTCCCTTCTGGAGTGCCGAGGTCACCCCCTTCGGTCAGAGTTTGAGCTGTTATCTTCAAGTCATCGGTGGAGGATGCCCTGTATTAGGACTAAGAGATACAGGGCTTCCTTTGTCCCCGCTGCCATCCAATTGTTAAATAGTAGATAGTATTCATCTGTTGTCTGCGGTTTGCTTGTTTCCTTAGTCTGTTTATTTGAACTACTTTGTTTCTCCTTGCCCGCTATGTCCTGTTGTCAATTCTGCCTTGGTGTTTGTATGTTTTGTTTTTGTGGGAGGGTTTTATTATACTGGCTGCAAACTAATTTCCCCGTAAGCGACAATAAAGATACTTTGACTTTGGAGTGGGAAGATGGTACCTTTATATGCTCCTGGGTATATCATGTAGTCCTTCTGTCACATGTGCAGTGTAATACTCTCATCCTCGTGTGGACATTCTTTAACCCTCCTCGGTGTTGTAGGTTTGTGCAATGCTTCAGCCTAATCTGTGAAACTGTATTTGCAACCACACACGTTAATTAGCAGCAGCCATGTATCACATCTACTGTTCAGGCTTGCAGTGTGCAGTACAGAGACAGAACCTGCAGCATCCCGAAGTGAAGCGACTCTGACAGGCTATAGTAGTGCTCATGTAGTATACTGAAGCTGAAGGGTATACTGTGTCTGAAAACAGCACGCGTTTTAAGGACTGCGAATGCTCGGAGTGACTTTGCTAAAAGCTACTGTGATACTGTGTCTATTACCCAGAATAAAAACAGAAGCCCCCCCCCCCCCCCAATTTCTCTTTTGCTTGATAAATCCCCTCTTGCATCTTCACCAAGACTTGCACTGACTGCAGCGGTAATGAATGCAGATGTCTGAGGCGATGGCTGCTCTGAGGCGATTAGGGGAAATAGGGCTATTTGTCATAAGGAGAGTAATGGGAAATGAGATCACAGCAAGGCTGGCTGAATGAGGATTTATGACGCCTCCCATGTAGTTAGGATCAAGGTAAATATTTCCAAGGCAGTCTGGGACAGAAGCCATGGGCGCCTGTGAAAATAACCGCAGCATTAATTGCTTATTTTATTGGGGGGGTCCGTGAAGCTTGATTATTTTGTTGGGGGTCCGTGACCTGATGATACAGGTGTCCCAACTGCAGTCACCACGGCGGAGCCTCTCGCCAGACGCCTTCACACTTCTCACGTTTACTGTACTGTGATCTCATCTTGTAGTGTAATGATTATTGCCTCAGAAAATGAACAGTAACCTTGAGGTTATCATCAGGTGTATGGCCCACCACACTCTTGGACACAGGCTGATACGGGCGGCACGGTGGCGCAGTGGTTGGCGTGGTCGCCTCACAGCAAGAAGGTTCTGGGTTCGAGCCCCGGGGTGATCCAACCTTGGGGGACGTCCCGGGTCGTCCTCTGTGTTTGCATGTTCTCTCCATGTCTGCGTGGGTTTCCTCCGGGTGCTCCAGTTTCCTCCCACAGTCCAAAGACATGTAGGTCAGGTGAATCGGCCGTACTAAGTTGTCCCTAGGTGTGAGTGTGTGTGTGTGTGTGTGTGTGGGCTCAATGACTGCTGGGATAGGCTCCAGCATCCCCCGCGACCCCGAGAGCAGGATAAGCAATACAGAAGTGGGCCCTGTAGAAATCCCGGGTTTTCCATGCCAACGGAAAGCTGCTCCTGACAATTTTCCATGTCCAGAATGCCAAAGGTGATTCAGAGCGACTTCCATAGAAGAGGGTTTTATTTGTTTATCTGTTTATTTATCTATTTATTCCAATCCTCTCACACAGACAAAATGCCAGCGTTTGCAGTATGTGGATGGACATAAAGGAGAGATTCACAACACCACATTAAATACTGGCAGCCAACAAAGAGGGTTGCCACTGGTGAGGCGTGAGGGCACACTAGCTATGCTGCCAGTCAGTGGAGCTTCAACGCACGGGGCGGGGGGGGGGGGTGCAGGGAGAAAGTTGGAAAGAGAGAGATACAGAGGGAGGGTGAAAAACAACAAGGTTTTTGACGGAGGAACGGTACACATGGAAGTGCAAGAAAGCGGGGGGAAAATCTGAGAAACTAGGCGATCAACGAAATGTGCATGAAACACACAAATACTGTTAAGAAACACACAAATACTGCACTCACAGTCGGTCTATGTTTGTTACAAGTACCTCGAATGAAACGATAGACATTAACGCACGCACACACACACACACACACACACACACACACATACACACACAGCGTTGTACTCCCCCCCCTCTCTCTCACAAACACACACACACACACACACGCATACACACACAGCGTTGTACTCCCCCCCCCCCTCTCACACACACACACACACACTAACTAATTACTTTCTTATTTAGCTAATTCGTGTGGCATCTGTAAATTGGGGGTATTGATTATAAAGCAGTCTAGTTTGTGTGCATACCTTTCTGTATTATTATTATTATTATTGCTATTTCATAGCCTTTTGCACTTACTGCAAAAGTTATCTTTCAAGGAGTGATTTGTAAAAAAAAGTAGTCATCAGAATGTGTGTAATGGAAGAGGTTTTTGCTGAAAATGTTTTGTCACACTGTTTGTGTGTGTGTCTGGGTGTGTGTGTGTGTGTGCATATGTGTGTGTTTGCATGCATGTGTGTGTGTGTGTGTGTGTGTGTGTGTGTGAGAGAGAGAAAGAGAGAGAGGGTGAGAGAGAGAGCAGTAGAGAAAGAGAGAGAGTGAAGGGTAATGAAGCATCCCTTGGGCTACACTATTCTGAAGATGCATTATCGTGTGTGTGTGTGTGTGTGTGTGTGTGTGTGTGTGTGTGTGTGTGTGTGTGTGTGTGTGTGTGTGTGTGTGTGTGTGTGTGTGTGTGTGTGTGTGTGCGTTCCTGCAGTGTATGTAATGTGGCAGTGTACCATTGTGAGAGTACAGATGTGAGTACAGCAGCTCATTATGCAGCATTGAAACAGCGTTGATTGTGTCCTTCACAGCCTCGTGAACGGGCTCTCACTATTACAGTTGCAGAATTGTTTAAGGTGCTGACCTTTCCTGCACCAACAGGCTGCTTAGCTCCTGACAAAGTACACAAAATGGGTTTTACTTTTCGTCCGTCAGCAGGATTTGCCATCCAGCATCGTCATGCGTTCATTTAAAATGTTTTCTATTAGTTATTCACTCCCAGAGTGCATGATCTATGAGTTATATTTAGGGTAAGGCCTGCAGTGAGATATGTTGTGCTTATTCTACATGACGGCTCCTTGTGTTTTGTTGCATCGTCTCATAAGTTATTCATCCAGTTCATTCCCTAGTCAGGGGTTATATCGAGGGCAATGGTTTTATCCGAGGTTATATCCATTACTACTTCACCTTCTATGAGGTTTTACTCGTGTATTGCAGATGATGGTGTGGTTTACAGAGTGGGTGTTTATTTTACATTGAGAAGTTATCAACAGCCTTCAGCCACATGTTCCCTTCTGTACTTTTTTTTTAGCCGCTGAGCTAACCTATCTCCAACTCAAACAAGCCTTTTGACAGCCTTACCATATCAATAAAACCAATACCGCCGGGTTTGAAAATACAAATAAGTTTTTGAATTGTCCTAGGTTGGCAGGATCGTGTTTACTTAGATCGAAACCGGATCAGACCTTCACAGTGTTGCACGTATAAGGTCCAGCGTTAGCAGATTTGCTTTAGTTTCCTACCTTTACTCGAGCTATAACTTATTCATACAGGTTTTGCTGAGCTCGGGGGTTATGTGGAGGTCGAGGGGTTGTGGTGGGAGCTAAGTGTTATTTTTGCTGTGAGCTGCACTGTAACAACAATACGAGTAACCTGATGAAAGATGAGCTCGCCACAATCCACAGGCCTCTCCTGCCAAAACAGGCTAAAGGTCACCCAGCTACTAGTTTGCAAGCATTAGAAGTGGTTGGCCGTCTGTGTTGTTACTGGAGCAAGAGTGAGACAGACTTTCCATTTAAAGCAAGTGTTCAATATGTTGCAAAACAAAAGTAGAATGCAAATTGTGTGTTTTTTTTCCCACAGACTTCCCGTAACATTTGATTAGCATAGACCTTTTTCACAAACATGGCTGACGTACTTCTGCTTCGTCACAGTAGGGTAAAGCTCGGTTCCCCCCGTTTCCCTCAGGGCTAAAAAGCCAACTTTCTGTCGCCTTCAATTCTGTCGGTGATTGCTTATTTTCAGTTTCAGTGTAGATTATAACACAATACAGGTGTCGTCATTGACATATCTTCTTCTTTTTTTTTGTCAGATGACTGCACGGCTCGAAAAAAAAGTGGTTTGATCAAGGGTCACAAAATGCTAACAGCCCAGAAATTACCGTTGGCCTTGATTAGCCAGTTAGCCTTTTGTGACCCTTGATCAAATCACTCTTTTTTTTAAAGAGTTGAGAAAGAACGAGCTAAACAATATTGTATTATTTTTACTGATAACCACATAGTATCAATGAAGGCCTTCTATGTAGGTCAGATGAATCGGCCGTACTAAATTGTCCCTAGGTGTGAATGTGTGTTTGTCAGCCCTGTGATGGACTGGTGGCCTGTCCAGGGTGTCTCCCCGCCTGCTGCCCAATGACTTCTGAGATAGGCAGCAGCATCCCATGACCCCGATTGGGATAAACAGCTTGGATAATGGATGGAATGACTTAACTTTCCATTGTAGTCTGCTCCTGTCCTGTTTGGTGGCTGATCCAAACCAGACAGTGATGGATGTGCAGAGGAGAGACTGGATTATTGTAGTGTAGAACTGAATCTCAAATTGGAAATTACTTTTCACCCCCTGTGTGAACTAGTGCACTGGGGTTGAGTCATCCTTGAACTCCAGCCTGCTAGTTCTTCAAGCCGAATTTGTAAAAAAAAAAAATGAAATGACTATCTTACATACTGCATGAAGTACATAATTATGAACACTGCAGCCTAGAAATCATATTGTACCGGTACATTTGGAATATAAACATTGCCTGCACATACAGATTAGGTCTTGAGGGGTATGTGGGTGCTGATGGTATCAGGTGCTTCAGAAACTCTGCTTTGTTGATTATTGTTGCCATGCAACAGCAACAACGAAAGTGTGCCACATTCAAGCCACACTTTATGATTGTGTGCTCTAGAAAAGATGAATAGCAGTAAATCATCAAGTTGTAAAGTTGAATTAAATACATTGTGCTGTAACTGCTATAAAATAGGGCAAATGAAAGCACGTGAACATTGAATTTATTCAATAAGCAAAAAAAGAAACTACATCTGTGCCTCACTGAAGCATGACCTTCGATGAGGTTGCTGACCATACTGGTGCTGCATTTTTCTATGTTGGGGCGCTCGTCCCCTGATAACAAACTTAAGTGTGTCTATACATTAAAGAAAATAAGCGTAGACATAAAAGGCATGATAATTACGAAGGCATAACATAAGCACGGTGAGTCTGGTTCAGCATATATTTGAAACTGTGCGCGGTTTCACAGACACACTCAAAGGCGGGGCTGGGGGCGGGGCTGGGAAGGTGGGACGCCCACCTCTGACTAGAGGGCGTTAACTTTTCTTTGCTTTTTTAAAATTTTCATTACATAGATAAGTCCCAGTGGTGGACTGTATGTCAGCATTGGCCTTGCAATGTTCAGGGCTGATTTAAAACAGCAGATCTATTTTCAACCCATGAAATGCCGATTTTTATAAATTTGGGAAGAAATGTTAACACCAGCATTGATGCATTTCATTATCGTACATTCATATCATTGTGTTTACAGCTCAAAAAACACGTTTCATCCATCCATCCATTATCTTAACTGCTTATCCTTCTCTCGGGGTTGCGGGGATGCTGGAGCCTAATCCAGCCGTCATTGGACGGCAGTTGGGGAGACACCCTAGATAGGCCATCAGGCCATCACAGGGCCGACACACATACACCCATTCATTCCTCGGGACAATTTAGTATGATCAATTAACCTGACTTACATGTCTTTGGACTGTGGGAGGAAACCGGAGCCCCTGGAGGAAACCCACGCAGACACAGGGAGAACATGCAAACTCCACACCGAGGATGACCCGGGATGACCCACCAAGGTTGGACTACCCCGGGGCTCGAACCCAGGACCTTCTTGTTGTGAGGCGACCGTGCTAACCACTGTGCCACTGTGCTGCCAAAACACATTTCAATTCAATTCAATTTATCATCATTAAAACAATGTGCAGGCACATGTTAAAAATGAAACAAGGGCTGTGGCTTCACCAAACAATGCAAGACAGAAATAAACAAACACAGCAAACACAGTATAATATATACACAGATGAAGATCAAAAGCTAAAATAAGTTAAAAAAGAGCACGAGTGCAAAAATATTTAGAAATATCCACAGACATTCAGTGGGTAGCCAGGTTCAGGTGGGCAACAGCTTGGGGAAAGAAGCTGTTTTTGAGCCTGGTGGTAGTGCGGGCTCTGAGGCTCCTGTCGTACCTCCCAGAGCGCAGGGGGGAGAACAGTCCATGGTTGGCGTGGGCGGGATCCCTGCTGATGCCGAGACCCCTTCAAAAGCAGCGTTTGTGATAAATGTCTTTTATGGCTGGGAGCTGGGTACCAGTGATATGCTGGGCCACCTTGACGACTCGCTGCAGAGCTTTCTGGTCTACTGAGGTGCAGTTGCCGTACCACACTGAGATGCAGATGGTCAGGATGCTCTCTATGGTGCAGTGGTAGAAGTTGGTGAGAATTTTGGGGGATAGTTTAAGTGTTTAGTAACTCTCTAATCATCAGCTCAAAACTAAAGGCTGAGCATAAACTAGTGGAACACCAAAACAATACTACCTGTTATTAAACATGTTTTAGAATATCCAAAACGAAATAAAGTGCCTAATTCAAACAAGGCACAGCAGGTCTCCAAATAAGTGCATAATTCCAATATCGCATAAACGAAACAAAGTGCCCAGACTCCATTAAGTCTCCATTAGGTTGGGCGAGTTCAACATTGTGTAAATGGGGGTGTTTAACGGGTAGTCTGTCCCTCTACTACTACTACTACTATTACTTTTGGCTGCTCCCATTAGGGGTCACCGCAGCAGATCATCTGTTTCTATCTTTTTCTGTCCTCTGCATCTTCCTCTGTCACACCAGCCACCTGCATGTTCTCCCTCACCACATCCATAAACCTCCTCTTTGGCCTTCCTCTTTTCCTCTTTCCTGGCAGCTCATTATTCAGCATCCTTCTCCCAATATACCCAGCATCTCTCCTCCACACATGTCCAAGCCATCTCAATCTTGCCTCTCTTGCTTTGTCTTCAAACTGTCCAACCTGCGATGTCCCCGGGGCTGTACTCAAGCCACGGGTAGGTAACATACCATTCCTTTCCAAATCTCCTCCCTCCTGTTGCTAGGAATAACAGAATAGGTTGGTGGGGGCCGTTCTCCACGAAATTCAAACAGTTTCCTACACCAAGAATAGGATCTGGAGCTGCAGGTTGTAACACCATGGCTTTGCCTGCTTCTCGCTGCTGAACCTGCATCTCTGCATTGTCCACTTCTCGCAGAGATTGCTCTGATATGTTGCCTGTCTCTGTGAGAGACACATCATCGTCCTGACGCGATTCTTCATTTTCATTCTCTTCAGCCCGATTGATTTTTGTTTTCTTTGTAAAATAACTTAACAATGTGACACCGCGTTTGGACATTTTCAATTAGCCTAGCATAGCTAGATAACATGGTTCGCTTCAGATCGTTACATTGCCCCCAGGTGTAATTACAGCAAATAATATTTGTATATTTTTAAATTACGTTATGTGATATATTATTTTAATTATTCTTTGTGAGTTAGGGGGGGCATTTGCCCCCCTTGCCCCCCCGTAATGTCGCCCATGATTCCACTGTCCTCCCTCTCATTCACTCATATGTATTCCGTCTTGCTTCTACTGACTTTCCTCCCTCTTCTCTCCAGGGCATACCTCCACCTCTCTAGGCTCTCCTCAACCTGCACCCTACTCTCACTACAGATCACAATGTCATCCACAAACATCATAGTCCACGGAGCCTGATCTTGTCCGTCAACCTGTCCAGTATGCTTCTTCTCCACTCCTCAGGCATCCTCTCACTTTCCAAGATTGTGTTAAACAATCTGGTTAAAAACCCCACTGCTATCTCTCCTAAATATCTCCATGCCTCCACAGGTATGTCATCAGGACCAACTGCCTTTCCACTCTTCATCCTCTTCATAGCTGCCCTCACTTCCTCCTTGCTAATCGGCCGCACTTCCTGATTCACTATCCCCACACCATCCAACCTTCTCTCTCTCATTTTCTTCATTCATCAGTCCCTCAGAGTACTTCTTCCACCTTCTCATCACACTCTCCTCCCTTGACAGCACATTTCCATCTCTAGCTTGATCGCCCTAACCTGCTGCACATCCTTCCCAGCTCAGTCCCTCTGTCGAGCCAATTGGTACGTCCTTTTCCTTCCTTAGTGTCCAACCTCTCATACAACTTACCATATGCCTTTTCCTTTGCCTTTGCCACCTCTCTCTTCACTTTAGGCTGCATCTCCTTGTATTCCTGTCTACTTTCTTCATCTCTCTGACTAGCCCACTTCTTCTTTGCCAAGCTCTTCCTCTGTATACTTTGCTTTTTTTTAACAGGTACGTAGTCTGTCCATCCCGCCACCAAAAGTAATGGATTAATGCTAGAAGGTTCTAGACCAGATTAGACCAGACAATTGCATCGTCAAGCATCAAGACCACACTCCCTTTTGGGGGAAAGAATCACACATTAAAAAAACGGGAGAAACAGGAAAATGGCGAAAAGCTGTTGAGTGGCAGATTGTAAAACAAATAAACGCACAAATCCAGATCTCCATTTACAGGCTATTCGCAGGTTGGTTATTTACAGACAACAGTTAGCCTAATGCTAC
Source organism: Lampris incognitus (assembly GCF_029633865.1). Lineage (NCBI taxonomy): Eukaryota > Metazoa > Chordata > Actinopteri > Lampriformes > Lampridae > Lampris > Lampris incognitus. Next base: position 33,709,993 of record NC_079219.1, on the reverse strand, counting down.
TAGATCAAATGGTGACTCGATCAAATATGTGTAGATGTCCGGATAAGCAGTGTCCGGCCACTGTGTTGGGTCGTTGATCCACTTGGACAGAGGGAGGCTGAAGGCCATGACGACTTACTTAAATGATCAACCTTAATTCATTAAGGTATCGCGAATGCTCAGGTTCAGTAACACCGGCGACTGCCCAATGCGAATTTGGTTGGACGAGCGCATATCGACCAACCAACCAGTCGACCGGGAGACTAAAGCCCTAGTTTTTGTTTTTTTATCACTGCGCCTGTTGTGTGTCCTGTTCAAGTGTCGAGCTCTTAAATGTTCACTCACTGTAAATTGCTCTGGAGCACTGACTTTGATAAGGGTGAAGTAAAAGAATTGTGTGGTGCTGAAGTTTATACAGTACAGTTTCCACTGCAGCGCACACTTCCCAGATAGCAAAATTGCTGTGGAATGATGGCACTTGGGCGGTCCGCTCCTGTTTGCCAGATCTCGGCCAGAACCAAGCCATAGCAATGCCGCATGTGCCACATATTTGCCAAAGCCCATATTTGTTTTGTGATATTTGGGCCATATTCATCATTTACCACATGGGCCACTACAGGGTCACATCCAGATTACATGTTGCCGAGAGCACCACATCTTTGCCAAAAAAGACTCACATTTGATTTGGCATATTTGGGCCATATTTGCTATTATACATGTGGGCCACTTAAGGCTCACATCCATTTTGTCAGGGCCAGAAGAAGGCTACTACTGCCGCATAATTGCCTGAAGTGGCCCACATCCGAATGCTATCTGGGTTGGGCCCCTTTTTGGTCGGTGTTTATGTAGTTTTGACTCCTGAGAAAAGCTGAGGAAGTGGTACATCTCCATCTCAGAGGGACCAGTGTTCTTAGAGGCCCGAAAAGGCTTTCAATCACTGTACTGCACACAGAAACAAGGGTCAAAACAATTATGCATGCGCGCTCACACAGACACACACACACACACACACGCACACACACACACACACACACACACACACACACACACACACACACACACACACACACACACACACACACACACACACACACACACACACACACACACACACACAGCTGTGGGTGGATCCTACAGCTGCTTTGCTGTGCCTTCGCTGTTCCCCAAGGCCCTTCACATTTTAGGTCAATCCTATTCAGGGCAAACTGCAGAGAAGCTGTCTGGTCAGTGTGATAAATTGCTTTCAACTTCTCTGTTATCTCAGTGGGGTGGTCAAGTTTATACCCTGTAGATGGAGCTAGAACGAAAGCAAATGAGGGAAATGGAATATCCGTTATTTACACCAAATCATTCAAATGCAGTCTACGGTCCTGTCTTCCCCTTACAGCAGCCTGCCACAGACAGCTCTTGAACCACCTCACCAAATTCTCTGTTTTTCTTTCTTAATTCTCACACATGAGTACACATAAGTCCCTCACTGCTTCCAGTGTGGGAAGATGGCGGCGCAAATTCCCATTTGCGGCGGCCTCACCCAGTACCGTCGATGCAGTGTCTTTGCCCACATCTGCGTCTTTTGTCTTTCGTTTGATGGTTGGGAGAGCTGGCGCTGTATCAGCAGGGAGAGCTTGGTCTGCTGCACTGTCGGCCCAGGGACTGCAGCCTTGCCCGGAGCTGCAGCCGAGGAGGTAACACCGAGGGCGTTCTGACAGGACGCGGAAGCGGGACAGCGCGGGAATGTTGCCATAGACACCAGATTTAAAACTCCGGTATACTGCGAAATACATAGATTTACCTGGTAGTTATAGACTTAATCATCATTGTGTCAACTCGTTTGGCAAGGGCTTGAATGTCACAGACATTCATTTATATGTTTAAGTCCCGCATTCTAGCTTTAACAGGTTAGACTCTAATCCAGGCATTGGCAAACTTTTTGGTTCAAGGGCCACACTGGGTTTTAGAAATTGAAAGACAGGCCACTTATACTAGTTGATGAGGGGGAAAAGTTAACTAGCATAAATTACATGAATGTGAAATCTGTTTCCCAAAAAGTAATGAAATTAAACTCACCCCCGAGTGCTTGATTTAATGGGAACAGTGTTGCTGGTCACCTTTTTTGCGAGTGCATCAAAGTCCGGTGTGAATTTTGTTGTGGCAATTCGCAGGACAGAGCTCAAGTGTTCATCAGCAAGCTGGGATCTGTGACGTGCTTTGTTAGTGTTCATCACACTGAACCTTTGCTCACACACATAGGTAGAGCCAAATAACACCAGCATCTTCTGTGCCATCTGTCGGCTTTTTAGAAACTTGGTCTCGTTCAGTGAGACATAAAACTTATCCAGTTTGACGGAGTTGAACTTCTCCTTCAAGACAGAGTCACACTGGAGATCAGTCAGCTCCAACTGCAGTTGCTGTGGTGCTGTCTCATAGTCGAGTGACAGGGGACATGACACCAGCTGCAGTGACTACTCAATCCTTTCAAAATCAGAGAATCGATGACAGAATTCTTCGTGCAGTTCGTTCTGTAATTTACTGTATTTCTTTGCATGCTGAGGTGCCCCTTCCAGCATCGCTAGTGTCGGGAAATAAGTGAATGATTTGTTCATTACTTGTCTTGAGAACAAAGTTACTTGTTGGCTTTGAAAGCTTTCGAATACAGTTCATGCACAAATACATCCTTCCCTTGTAGCTTCACGTTCAGCTCGCTCATGTGTGCCAAAGTGTCCACAGGGAACACAAAATCGCAAAGCCCTTCTGTGTCACTCAGCTCAGGAAAATCGTCGGCTTTCCCCATTGACTCCAAAAACGAACCGATCTCCCCTCTGAGCTGCCACACTTTCCCCAAACTTAGCCAATGGACAATGGAGTGGTGAAGTAAGTCATGATGGTCAGCATCAGTTTCTTCAAGGAATTTAACGAACTGACGATGACTAAGTCCCCTCGCCTGTATGAAGTTCACACGTTTTACAACTGGCTTCACTATGTGATCAAGCTGCAGTACAGTCTTGCACAGAACTTCCTGGCGGATAACACAGTGCAGGAAAATTCCATCCAACTCACGGTCCTCTTCTTTCACCTTGTCCTGGATTCTTTTCAGCAGTCCGACGTTTTTTCCTGTTAAATTTGGCGATCCATCTGTGGTGACATTTGCCAGTTTACACCAAGGTAGTTTCAGCCTCTCATGGACTCCATGCCATGGATAAAAACTCCTCCGTGATTTCAAGATTGTCATTAATTCCTCAGACAAAAAATAAGAGGTGTGCAGTGTCCTTTATGTCACTGATTTCATCCAGTGCTAACGAATAAAGCTTAAAGGACTCTGCTATCTTGGTTAACCCATAAGCCAAGTCTTCGTCAATTAGTTCTATACAGCAAGTCACTGTTCTGCGCGATTAGCTTCCATCCATCCATCCGTTATCGAAACCACTTTTCCTACTCAAGGTCGCGGAGATGCTGGAGCCTATCCCAGCAGTCAGTAGGGGGCAGGTGGGGAGACACCCTGAACAGGCCGCCAGGCCATCATAGGGCCACGTGATAAGCTTATGTTTTCAAATTTGCTTTTGTTCTCTGGGCACAGAAGCATTGCTTTCTCCACCATACATTCCTTCAAAAACTCTCCTGAGAAAGGCTTGCTCACTTTTGCTAATTTATATGCCAGTAGATAACTTGCCGTTGAGCTGGACTCCTGAATTGCAGACTGTTGGGTAAAAATATTTTGCTGAGCCTGTAAATTTGCTGGTAACCTCGAAGCTGTACTTGCCCTTTCTTAGGATGACAAATTGCTAGCGTAGTTAGCATGCTTGGTGTAAAAGTAAATATTGTATTCCTTGAACACCGCAACGTTTATAAATCAGACATATGGTCTTTGATCGGACTTCAGTGAAAAATATTTTGCTGTCCACTCTTTCTTAAAAACCCGGCACTCGCTGTCGACTTTTTGCTTCTTTGGTCTGCTCATTTTGTGAAAGTAGGCGATTGCTTCATGCTCTGACACTCAATGCAAGAGGCAAAAGTGAATGTCAGATGTCAGGTGAAGAGATGAGTGACTCTTGGGCCCTACATTAGAAAAGGCCGGTTGTATTTGCAGCGCACCATCTAGTGGAACCAACCGTAACGTATTGCAGGAAAAAAAGAGCGAATACCAGTATTAATTAAAATGCCCAACGGGCTGGATTAAACAGCCTGACAGGCCATATGTGGCCCGCGGGCCGTAGTTTGCCCACCCCTGCGCTAACCGGTTAAGCTTTAACCATTAGAGCATTTGCATGAGCAGCGTGTCTCTGGCGTGGCTCAAGCCACCTGCAGTGACATAACTCTAGAGAATGGACGTGACGCTTATTTTTCTGAGTGATGTGTGCTGTTCAGCAAAAATAGACAGCGAAAATGATCTGTTGATAGTCATATTGACATCATACCCGCAACATTACATTACGTAACTCGACACCTTTCACTATAGTTTCACTGTCTATATCTGTAGAATATGTCACAGACGTGAAAAATATATTTTTAAGCTTATAATGAATAATATTATAATTTATAATTTCTAACAATTAAAATGTAGAATGGAATTTATGACGAAATTAAACATTTATTTATGGCCATTATCAAATGCAAACTCAATGCAGAAAGATAGGGCTAGCAGTAGCAGCAGCGCATCAGCATGCTGTCTGTGTGGACACCACATGCATATGCGAGCTGCAGCAGTTCAGCGAGGTAACCATCACACACGTAGAGCTGGTCAATATATCGATGTTATATAGATATTGTAATATGAGACTAGATATCGTCTGGGATTTTGGATATTGTAATATCATGATATGGCGTGTGTTGCCTTTTTAAAAAAATATGCTTTATTAATCCCCATTGGGAAATTATGCTCTGCATTTAACCCATCCTAGCTGTGTAGCTAGGAGCAGTGGGCAGCCACCGCGCAGCACCTGGGGACCAACTCCAGTTCTTCTTGCTATGCGTCGGGCAGGGGCACATACAGGAGTACTAACCCTAACATGCATGTCTTTTTGATGGTGGGGGAAACCGGGGCACCCGGAGAAAACCCACTGCAGACACGGGGAGAACATGCAAACTGCACACAGAGGACAACCTAGGATGACCCCAAGGTTGGACAAACCCGGGGTTTGAACCCAGGACCTTCTTGCTGTGAGGTGATGGGGCACCGTGCCGCCCTTTCCCTAGTTTTAAAGGTTGCATTACAATAAAGTGATGTAATTTTCTGAACTTACCAGACTGTTATAGCTGTTCTGTTATTTGCCTTTACCCAATTAGTTATTCTATAGCCATTACTGATGATAATTTATCAAAAATCTGATTTTATAAATGTTTTGTGAAAGCATCAATAGTCATCTCCATAGGTAGTGAAGGAGAAAGAGTCCTCCTTAATGAAGGGTTTTTTGATTACATCAGAATTGCCTGGATGTGTATTGGCAATGCAAATTACATACCGCTGACACTCTTTTTGGCAAATTGCCTTACTCTTACCTACACCATATAAACTACCCGCACAGCATAAATGAAAATTTTCACGAGTATGGACTGTCATCATCATCTATCCCTTCATATGTATTGCCAGTGCCTGTACTCCTCATAACATATTATCACTGTCCTAATGATGGATATATGAGCAAATCACTGCAATGGTTAAATATGCACGTGTGTGTGAGAGAGAGAGACAGATGAAGTACACACGCACAAATTGTTATTGCGTGTGTGTATGCGCCTCTGCATGTGCATGCACGGTGTGGTGAGTGACAGAGCGGCACCCGCCTTCTGAGAATTATGGGTTTCTCTGGAATACTGTACCTGCCATATGAGCAGCTGCTCCTGTCATCTCTTGGTGATCACCCTGTCCTTCCTGTTGTTTCACCAACGTATATCAAAAAGAGCTCTGGCACATGGAGCACTGAAGGGATGTTTACAGAGAACTCACCCCATTGTCTCGCAGAGCCAGACCTAGTATCTCCACATTTCGTTTTAGCGCTGTGCCAGTGCTTGAGAAAGGTCTGGCTGAACCCATTATCATCTTGGGCGACATTAAGCCCAGGATGCAGCGACAGGGACTTTGAAAACGCAGATAGCGGAAGGGGAGAAGCATTCCAACTGAAATAGTCGACCAATGGGAGGCTTATACCCACAGCCTTCTTCCTGTGAGTCAGACTACTCACCCCATGACAGAAATGCCTCAACCCTCTCCATTTCTGCTGGGAATTGCAGATAAAATGGAATATAAAATAAAAAAAGCTTTGGAGGCATGCATTGATTCTCATTTTGCAGGACACGGTGCAGAATGAGAGTAAACTGGGTATTTCTCCTTGTGAATGTGGTTGGAACAAGCAGGTTCTGACTGACATGCTTTATTTCATGCTTGGCTTACTTGTAAATGGGGTACTACCATAGTGAGGGAAAATCCCTGTGCGTCTATGCAGGGTGCGTGATCGGCCCGTCACGTTGTTTAGGGGAACACGTGTTAATATTGTGATATTGTATGGGGGTATGGCTGTATACATAGTAGTAATTCATGCCAATATATTTTCCTGCCTGAACAGTTGTGTTGCATTGTGTTTCGGTATCAGCCACATTGTCTGTGTCCTGCTTCCAGCTAGTTTAAAATGTGGCTGCTAGGCTTCCCATTTTCTACAGGAAAAGTCCATGTCGCCTGAGGATTTTCTCCCCCCCCCACACACTTTGGAGTCAGCGTTGCAGGTGGATGTCAGTGTGCCAAAGAACCAGCATTGAATACTGGCTCTGTCTGTCTGTCAGTGCTGATAGATGTGGTTGGTACACCTACATCCAACAAATCCATTATTCATTTTATTATCTGCAGCTGTGTTTATCCTGCTATGCTAATGCAGCCGAGCCAGATTTCTTATTTTACTCTCTTTCTTTATTGTCCCTGAAATCTTTTTTAAATTGTTGTGAACTTCCCCCCAAATTAGTTCCTACCTGTAAATAGGTTCCGTCCTGGCGGTTTTAAATGCATGCCCTTTGTTCCCCGGGGGCGCTGTTCTGGTGTGACGCCTCAAGCCTAGCTTCAGCGAGCGCGTATGCTCGGAGCTGGTGAGTCACGCTTTCGATGCTCTTTCCATCATGTTCTTCATTTGTTTATTTAAAGTTATATTATGGTATTGCGAGGTGCTGACGAACTTATTGGTTTATTCTCCATTGTATAAATTAGTTGTAATTTTGATTTAGACTATTAATATGTGTTTGGCTAATTTAATTAGCCTTGTGCTAGCTTCGACGCCGGTCGCGTGCGTTAACATTTTCTGTCATTTTGGAGCTCCTGCCTTTTCTTTCGGTCATCTTTGCTTATCATTTCCATTATTTTGACCCAAATGATTTTGCTGCGTCATCTACATGCAACAGTAATGATCGTCCAAGTGCTTCATTTGCCCTCTTTCTACATGCCCAGGCATTTTTTTCTCTCCCTTTTCCCCCCACAATTGTATCCGGACTATTACCCCACTCTTCCGAGCCGCCCAGGTCGCTGCTCCACCCCCCTCTGCCGATCCAGGGAGGGCGGCAGACTACCACATGCCTCCTCTTATCTGACACACGTGGAGTCACCAGCCGCTTCTTTCCACCTGATAGTGAGGAGTTTCATGGGGAGGACGTAGCGCGTGGGAGGATCACGCTATTCCCCCCTGCCCCCCCCCCGGAACAGCCGCTACGCTACCCGGACGCCCCCATGCCCAGTCATTTTAAGGCAAAATTGTTATCAGGGTTCTTTTGGTAATCAAGGTAATTGAATGATTCGATTATTTGAGAGAGCCCTAGCTGCGTATCTGCTGCTATCTACAGTTTGTTGTCTTTTTGTTTCAAATGTCAAACATTGTATGTACACTAGCGGCAACGGAGCAAGATTTCCGTCATGGCTCTTCCATATCCAGAGCTGCGCAGTGCTGAAAAACAGTGAGCCGATTACCTGCCCCTACCACAGGTCTTCTCACGCATGGACTTCAGTTGCTGGAGTAGCGTGTGCTGCAGGCAGCTCTGGCACGACTGCAGGGTTGTAATAGAGGTCAGTGTTGGCCATATGTCACAGACAGCATTTTGACTTAACCACCACACAGAGGAATGTATCTCAGCACACTTCACAGGAAACACACGTGGACATGCGGGCAAACACACACACACACACACACACACACACACACACACACACACACACACACACACAAAAGTGCTTAGCCATTAGCCTGGGCTGGGGTTTTGAGCTTTACAGCAGGTAACACGACTTCCAGTGTTAAGCAGCTTCCATCTCTGTTGAACTTTCCAACAACATCCCTGCCATTGACGTGTAAACAATTCTTCATGTTTGTGTGAATACAGTAATACAGGGTCCAGACTCCAGACAGAAAGTAACTTACCTCCTCCTGCACTCTGTGTGTGTGTGTGTGTGTGTGTGTGTGTGCGCGCGCGCGCACGCGCGTGTGTGAAAGAGAGAGAGAGAGAGCGATGCGTATGAAGATGAGAGGCCTGCAAAGCAGTCTATCGAGAGAAAGTGAGACTGCATCAGGCAGACACCGGCAGAAGCAGAGAGACAGAGAGAGAGGCACAGAGAAGAACATAATAACATGAAACTGATAGCAAGAGGGTCGTGAACCTATTTGGAGCTTCCTGCTCCGTTCTGCTAGCCACAGAGAAAGTATGAAGCCATTATTGCTCCCTCATTTTTGTCTCATACCCGCTGGTGGGGACATTATCTTCCAGTCAGCCTGTGTCCAGTCAGGCTATTTCATTGCAATGAGCTAATGTGTTGTGATGCTCATTCAGGCCTGACCAGTGCTGCTGACTCCCTCAGAGCCCGGATGAAATCGATTTTAGCCCAGCCATTAAGAACAGTGGGCGCAAAATTCACTGTTTCCCTGCTTTCCTGTGGGGCCCTTGAATCTGTATTGCTAGCATCTGTTCCCTAATGCACTACATATACGCTATATGTATACCCCCCTACCTCGCCTCCGCACCATAGACTTTTATGGTCTCCTCTATAGGGTCTTGGTATTTACTGCGGTTTTTCCCTATATGTCTTTCTCTTTCTGTTCTCTTCCTATATCCTTATTACACACACTATGCTTGATCATGGTTTTAGTCTCTCTCTCTCTCTCTCTCTCTCTCTCTCGCTCGTTCACCTTTATTTTCATTTCAACTGTCTACTTGCGTGTTCTTTGCCTTCATATTAATGGTACAATTGAATTTTAATGACACAGTTGATTTCTGTCACATGAAGCTTAATTGATAGCCTAGCTGACAGGTTTGGTTTTTGATAGAGCATGCTGTTGCTCCCAGCATTCATACGAATCACTGCTTGACCGAACATGCCCATTTGATGCTGGGCAATTAAATCATGAACAATCAACTTTAAATGATCACACTCCATATTCTGGTTTTATGCAATTTAGGAATGAGAGTGACTCAAAACTTATTTTGTCACACTGTTATATGTGTGTGTGTGTGTGCGCGCGCGCATGCGCGCGTGCGCATACGTGTGTGTGTGTACATGCATGTGTGTGTGTTTGTGATCCAGTACTCTAGCTGCAAGCTAATTAGCTGGTTTCCATTCATAGTTGCACGATGATTAAGTGTTGATGTTATTGATGTTTGTGTAAAGTTTGGAATAGCTTTCTGTCTGCAGTATTCTCTGTTTTTTTTTTTTTAAAAATCTGGTTTTCCTCTTTTAATTACCGTTTATCTCCTGAATTAATTTTGTTTCGCTTGAAAGATATGTTAACATTCATACATAATTATCTAACCGTGATGCGGATGCTTTTATGCAAAAGAGTTGTTTCCCAAACCTTTAGGCATATTTAATATATGATTTTTTTTTTTTTGCAGCATCTGTTTGACTGTTCTCTGCTCAGGTCTGTTCTTCTCTGCTGTTTTCTACTTGTGTGAATGGAAAGTGGGAAACCACTCAGTATCATTCATGGCTGCTGTTGGAGCATTATCACTACAACATATATGTAGAGATAAAGAAGGAAATTTTAATTGTTTCCCGTTAACATGCGTCTGTGTGTTGCCGGATGAAAGCGGCGGATTAACACCAGAGCCACAGCTCAGCAGGCTGGATGTGAGCTGGCAGCAGCAGTTGGTAAAACACATATTGTATGGTCGTCTGATCTCTTTCATATAAAGATCTGTAGAATTTAGGTTTATTTGAGAAAATTGAGATCAGGATCGATGCAATAGTCAGTCAATAATATGACCAAAATAATGAGCTTTAGTGTTAATTTGCTTGTTTACCACCATTACATTGAAATATATTTACATTATGTGGACCTCGCTGCTACTGCAGCATTATCCATGGATCAGGGGGTGGAGCAGGTCATCTAGTAATCGGAAGGTCGCTGATTCGATCCCCGGCTCCTCCAGAGAGTGTGTAGAAGTGTCCTTGAGCAGGGCACTGAACCTGGCAGGTTGGTGCCTTGCATGGCAGCCTCCACCATCAGTGTATGAATGTGTGTGTGAATGTGAGGAGGAATATGTTGTAAAGCACTTTGAGTGGTTGGTAGACTAGAAAAGCACTATATAAATGCAGTCCATTTACCATTTTACCATTCAGCTGAAACGTGGCTTCAAAAGACGACTTCATTTGACATCTTGCTGTGTGTGTGTGTGCGCGCGCGCGTATTCACGTGGGAGAGACTGACAGAGAGTCAAATCAAGTCAATTTCATTTGTATAGGCCATTATCACAAATTACAAATTTGCCTCAGAGCTAGAGGGTCAGAGACAGATGGGGTTTACCTCTCTACCAGGTGCCTCTCTCCCTTTTCTTTCACTTCTCCTTTACTCTCACTTTCTCCCTCAGTTTTTATTTTGCACTCTATCAGAGTCATGCTCAATACTGTTTCTTTTAGCACAGTGCTTTTACTGGTCACTGATTTCAAGTTTATTTACATACAATGCCTTCAGAAAGTATTCAGGCACAGGGCATCTGGGTAGTGTAGCGGTCTATTCCGTTGCCTACCAACACGGGGATCCCTGGTTCGAATCCTCGTGTTAACCTCTGGCTTGGTCGGGCATCCCTCCAGACACAATTGGCCGTGTCTGCGGGTAGAAAGCCAGATGTGGGTATGTGCCCTGGTCGCTGCGCTAGTGCCTCCTCTGGTCGGTCGGGGCGCCTGTTTGGGGGGGGGGGACTAGGGGGAGTAGCGTGATCCTCCCACGTGCTACTTTCCCCTGGTAAAACTTCACTGTCAGGTGAAAAGAAGCAGCTGGTGACTGACTCCACATGTATGGGAGGAGGCATGTGGTAGTCTGCAGCCCTCCCCGAATCGGCAGAGGGGGTGGAGCAGTGACCGGGATGGCTCAGAAGAATGGGGTAATTGGCCAAGTACAATTGGGGGGAAAAAGGGAGGAAAAAAAAGTATTCAGGCCCTTCACTTTTAGTGCACTTTGTGTTATAGATTTCATTTTAAATGAATGAAATTGTAACCCATCAATAATCCATCAGCAACCCAGTAACCCATCTCTACACTCAATAACCCATAATGACAAAGTGCAAACATATTTTTACAAATATTTGCAAATTTATTAAAAATCAAAAATCGAAATTTCTCATTTGTATAAGTACTGGGACCCTTAATTCAGTAGTTTGTTGAACACCCTTTGGCAGCAATATGGCTTCAAGTCTTCTTTGGCAAGTCTCTACAAGCTTTGCACACCTCGATTTGGACAATTTATCCCATTCTTCCTGGCAAATCCACTCAAGCTCCGTCAGATTGGATAGGAAGTGTCTGTAAACTGCCAGCTCCAGGTCTCTTTACAGATGTTCTATGGGGTTTAATTCTGGGATAAGAACAGGCGCGGACATAAACCAAAAAAGGTCCAGGGGGTGCAGTTCATCATCTTTTATATTGATAAGATTCCATGAGTTAAATGTTAAGAGTTGCTCTACTCGTTTCTAAGGGGATCGATAGACAGAGCCAGTATACATCAAATTATATCTTCTCAAGATGTGTCACCCTGGTTGAATACATGTCTGTGCGTCATGATAAAAAAAAAAAAAAAAGATTCCTCAACACAGATGTCCAGGAAGAGGATACAACAAATAGAACCACAGAATAGTGCACAAGGGGTCAAGTTCATGCCTGTCTATCCATTTCAACACAGTTCACATTGTCCTCAATTCTACCCAAGAGGGGGAAAGTCATTGTACTGCAAGCAACAGATCCTTACACATCAGTTGTGACATTTACTTCCCGCTGTTCAGCACTTACATTTATAGAGTTACACAGATGGAAAAAAAGAAAGAAAGGTTGTTGAGGATATTCACAAGACGGAAACTAGAATAAATTCAAATTCTTGTTAATCCCCCGCTGTATTACAATATAGTAACCATTTCATCCAATCCAATCTACTACTACTACTACTTTTGGCTGCTTCCATTAGGGGTCATCACAGCGGATCATCCGTTCCCATTTCTTCCTGTCCTCTGCATCTTCCGCTGTCACACCAGCCACCTACATGTCCTCCCTCACCACATCCATGAACCTCCTTTTTGGCCTTCCTCTTTTCCCCTTGTCTGGCAGCTCCATATTCACCATCCTTCTCCCAATATACCCAGCATCTCTCCTCCACACATGTCCAAACCATCTCAATCTTGCCTCTCTTACTTGGTCTTCAAACCAACCAGAGCTGTCTCTCTAATATACTCATTCCTAATCCTGTCCTTCGTCATTCCCAATGAAAATCTTAGCATCTTCAACTCTGCCACCTCCAGCTGCACCTCCTGTCTTTTTGTCAGTGCCACTGTCTCCAAACCATATAACATAGCTGATCTCACAACCATCTTGTAAACCTTCCCTTTCACTCTTGCTGGTACCCTTCTGTCACAAATCACTTGTGACACTTGTAACGACCATGGATGACTAGACTTGCTAGCCCTTTGTTAACAGGTCAGACCCTTTAGTCGACTGGTTAACGTAGTCACCCATGGTGCAGGAGACCTGAGATCGCCTCCTGGCCAAGGCAATTCCCAGCCGCCCCCTAAATTCGTTACTTTGGTGTCAGAAGTGAGATAGTAAGACCGTGAGGCCATCGGAAGTGCGCGAGGCCGTCGGAAGCGCGTGCATCCAGAGATGTGAGGGAGCTGATATGCTGAAGCACGGGGTTGCGCTTCCCAAAGGAAGGGGATAAGTGTAACGACTACGGATGACTGGACTCGCTAGCCCTTGGCTAACGGGATGGACCCTTTAGTCGACTGGTTAACATCGTCGCCCGTGGTGTGGGAGACCTGGGTTTGCGTCCTGGCCGCGGCGGTTCCCAGCTGCCCCCTGAATTCGCTACACACTCTTCTCCACCCACTCCATCCTGCCTGCATTCTCTTCACCTTCTTCTTCTGCCGACTTATAAAATCCTAAATTGGCTTGCCCCATCATACCTGTCTGATCCCCTACATTCCATCTCAAGCTGTGTGTTTGTGTGTGTGTGTGTGTGTGTGTGTGTGTGTGCTTATTTTCCTACAACAATGGGGAACAAACGTCTCCATTAGGATAGAAAAACTAGAAACCAACTACGTTGTGGGGACACTTTATGGGTCTCCATTAGGAAAAGGGTCTACTTTAGGGTTAGGACTTGGGTTTAGGGTTAAAGTTAGAATTAAGATTGGGTTAAGGGTTAAGGTTGGGCATGTAGTTATGATGGTTAAGGTTACAGTTAAAGGGAAACTTTTAATGTGGATGACTAATCAATGTTGAGCACAAATATAGTCAATTGAAGCAATCAATTTCTCAGCACGTGCTATATTGACAGAGAGATCCAGGTTTTCCTGGTCGTTGAGCCTTGCCGGCAGTGCCTATATGTACCAGGATGCATTGCGTGCAAATTTCTGACACCCAAATCCTTCTTAAGTCCGTCCAGCTCATGGAGGCGGGCGTTTCTTGTGGCTCAGTGTACAAGAACATCATCTTCAAATCTTAACTCTTAGATTAGAAAACCGAAAAATGATATAAATGGAATTGGTTTAGATTTATTGACATCAAACATGCCTTCTTGTTTTATCATGCCTGGATGCGAAAACTACAGAAAGAAGAGAAAGGATGAAGTAAGAATAATCTACCACCAATTACCAACACATGTTGAACGGTGCAAAGAATTGCTGTGAGTGATCAAAAGGCCCAAATATGACAAGAACGCAACAACACCACCACTGGGAAATCTTTGGTTATACTCTTTGCGTTTTACAGCAGATGACTACAACAGGGACATACAGTCAGAGTTGATGGGAGGAAGCATCAAGAAATTGCTTAAGACATCTGCTGTGCCTTCTTTTTGGAAGCGAATGGCAATGGAAAACCCTGTCCCTGCCCTTGAGAAGCACTCCCATAGCATGACACTGCCACCACCAAGCTTCACTATAGGGATGGTATTAACCAGGTGATGAGCAGTGCCTGGTGTATGCCAGATATAGTGCTTGGAGTTCTATCCAAGGAACTCTATTTTTATTTCATCAGACCAGTGAATCTCTTTCCCTTTGCTTTCAGATTCTTTAAAATGTTATTTAGCAAACTCCTAGCTGGTTGTCGTATGCCTTTCACTTAAGAGTGGCTTCCAGTGATCACCAACCTTGCTCCTGGAGCACTACCATCTTGCTGGTTTTCACTCCAACCCTAATTTAACACACCTGATCCAATTAATCAAGGTCTTGGTAAGTATGTAATTAGTCGAATCGGGTGTGCTAAATTAGGGTTGGAGTGAAAACTATCAGGATGGTAGTGCACCAGGAACAGGGTTGGTGACCAGCCTCTCTACCGTAAAGACCTGATTGATGGAGTGCTGCTGAGATGGTCTTCCTTCTGGCAGGTTCTGCTATCTCTTGCAGAGGACTTCCGAAGTTGTGTTAGAGCAGTCATTCCCAGAGACTGGGTCGGGACCCACAGGTGGGTCACAGGAGATATTATTTGGGTCACCAAATAAATTTGCAGAATTTCTTCCAGTCTTTAAGACGTATATCTGCAGTACATCTTTGAGCCACATGAGGGAGTTCATTGGTATTTCCACCACACGATTTTCGCCAGAACACAGAAATAGACTGAACACTGCATCTGATATGCGCATTGTGCTCTCCTCTTGTACACTGACTGGAATGCAATATTAAAAAACAAGCACACCTATCTATCACATTAGCAAGGTGTAAGTAAAATTAAAATTGGATATATGGTGTTAAAATTTTGGAAAGAGTAATAGAAGCTAGGTTAAGAGGAGAGGCTACAATTAGCGAGCAGCAGTATGGTTTCATGCCATGAAAGAGCACTACAGATGTAATGTTTGCTTTAAGAATGTTGACTGAGAAGTATAGAGAAGGCCAAAAGGAGTTACATTGTGTCTTTGCAGATTTAGAAAAAGAATATGCCAGGGTGCTGAGAGAGGAGGTGTGGTATTGTATGAGGAAGTCGGGAGTTGCAGAGAAGTATGTAGGAGTGGTGCAGGATATGTATGAGGGAAGTGTGACAGTGGTGAGGTGTGCGGTTGGAATGACAGATGCGTTCAAGGTGGAGGTGGGATTACAAACCCCAATTCCAATGAAGTTGAGACATTGTGTAAAACGTAAATAAAAACAGAATACAATGATTTGCAAATCCTTTTCGACCTATATTCAATTGAATACACTACAAAGACAAGATATTAATGTTCAAACTGATAAACTGTATTGGGTTTTTTTTTTGCAAATATTCACTCATTTTGAATTTGATGCCTGCAACACGTTCCAAAAAAGCTGGGACAGGGGCATGTTCACCACTGTGTTACTTTTAACAACACTCAATAAGCGTTTGGGAACTGAGGACACTAATTGTTGAAGCTTTGTGGGTGGAATTCTTTCCCATTCTTGCTTGACGTACGACTTCAGTTGCTCTACAGTCTCCGTTGTCATATTTTGCGCTTCATAATGCGCCACACATTTTAAATGGGAGACAGGTCTGGACTGCAGGCAGGCCAGTCTAGTACCCGCACTCTTTTACTACCCTAACCCAGTCATGACACTCACCTGTTTCCAATCAACCTGTTCACCTGTGGAATGTTCCAAACAGGTGTTTTTTGCGCATTCCTCAACTTTCCCAGTCTTTTGTTGCCCCTGTCCCAGCTTCTTTGGAACGTGTTGCAGGGATCAAATTCAAAATGAGTGAATATTTGCAAAAAACAATAAATTTTATCAGTTTGAACATTAAGTATCTTGTCTTTGTAGTGTATTCACTTGAATATAGGTTGAAAAGGATTTGCAAATCATTGTATTCTGTTTTAATTCACGTTTTACACAGCGTCCCAACTTCATTGGAATTGGGGTTTGTACATCAAGGATTGGCTCTGAGCCCTTTCTAGTTTGCAATGGTTATGGACAGGTTGACGGATGAGATCAGGCAGGAGTCTCCGTGGACTATGATGTTTGCGGATGACATTGTGGTCTGTAGCGAGAGTAGGGTGCAGGTTGAGGAGAGCATGGAGAGGTGGAGGTATGCACTGGAGAGAAGAGGAATGAAAGTCAGTAGGAGCAAGATGGAATACCTATGCGTGAATGAGAGGGAGGACAGTGGAATGGTAGGATGCAAGGAGTAGAGGTGACGGAAGGTGTGCAAGTTTAAATACTTGGGGTCAACTGTCCAAAGTAACGGGGGATGCAGAAGAGTGGTGAAGAAGAGAGTGCAGGCAGGGTGGAGTGGGTGGAGAAGAGTATCAGGAGTGATTTGCGATAGAAGGGTACCAGCAAGAGTTAAAGGGAAGGTTTACAAGATGGTTGTGAGACCAGCTATGTTATATGGTTTGGAGACAGTGGCACTGACGAAAAGACAGGATGTGGAGCTGGAGGTGGCAGGGTTGAAGATGCTAAGATTTTCACTGGGAGTGATGACGAAGGACAGGATTAGGAATGATTATATTAGAGGGACTGCTCCAGTTGGACGGTTTGGAGACAAAGTAAGAGAGGCAAGATTGAGATGGCTCGGACATGTGTGGAGGAGAGATGCTGGGTATATTGGGAGAAGGATGCTGAATATGGAGCTGCCAGGGGGTAGGAAAATAGGAAGGCCAAAGAGGAAGTTTATGGATGTTGTGAGGGAAGACGTGCAGGTGGCTGGTGTGACAGAGGAAGATGCATAGGACAGGAAGAAATGGAAACGGATGATCCGCTGTGGCGACCCCTAACAGGATCAGCCAAAAGTAGTAGTAGGTGTAAGTTAAATTGCACAATTGGATACTTGGAGTAGGCCTGAAAAGATAATAGCCAGGGTAAGTAAATAGCACATAATGACCCCAATGAGATTTGACGAATTGATTGTTGACTGTTCGAATTTAATGTTTGATAACAATGGCTTACACAAGCCTACTTGTTCTGATAATAAGCATTAGCATTTCAAAAAACTTTCAACAAGAAGCATGTTTTCAATAGCACTGAATGTTTGTATTGCAATAATTGTACTTATAACACTGAATCTAATATGAAAGGCTAGTGTAAATTTTTTTACTGATGAAAAATATTGAGAGCGTGTTTACCCTGCCTAAATGCACTTATTTTTTCTCATTTATAAAGTATTTAAAATATGTTTATTTTACTGAGAGGAAATAAAAACGAGAGTCTGTTATATCCGGCACGGTGGCTTGGTGGTTAGCACTGTTGCCTCACAGCTAGAAGGTCCTGGGTTCGAACCGCAGGTCGTCCCAGGTCCTTTCTGTGTGGAGTTTGTATGTTCTCCCTGTGTCTGCGAGGGTTTCCTGCGGGTGCTCTGGTTGCCTCCCACCATCAAAAAGACATGTACTATGTTAGGGTTGATACTCCTGTCTGTGCCCCTGAGCAAGACAATGGAAAGAAGAACTGGAGTTGGTCCCCGGGTGCTGCAGCTGCCCACTGCTCCTATACAATAGGATGGGTTGAATGCAGACAACAAGTTCATTGTATGTATGTACACTGACAAAGTGTATTCTGTTCTAAATGCATTTATTTGGTCTCACTTATTTCATTCATAAAATATTTAACGTACATATTTTTTCAATAACACGTGCATAAAGCCAAGATCTTAGATATACATTTACCAAATGTATATCTCTTCAAAATGGCTGGTTTACCTATTCAAGATAATATATAAGGTGATGTGGAAATTGCAGTAAAAATGGTCAGGAACTTTTTGGTCACCTCCCTGACCAAGGTTTGTTTTGCCCAGTTATTCAGTTTCACTGGATGTCTAACTCTAGGAAGATCCCTGGTGGTTCCAAACTTCTTCCATTTCCCAATTATTGAGGCCACTTGGCTCCTGGGAACACTCGAAGCTTTAGAAATGGTTTTATATTTATGCTTCGCCACAATTTCATCACGGAGGTCTACAGAGAGTTCGTGGCTTGTGTTTTTGACCCAACACCCTAACAACGGACTGTTCAGGCTATCAGGGTCTGGTAGACGCCTTTGTAGTCTTAGGGCCAAAAGAGAGAGACTAAAGAGAAGTTTCTATCCACAGGCCATAAGAACTCTCAACATATATGACCTTTCACATACTTCTGACAGCTAGGTTTTTATTTTTTGTTTGTTTTATTTTGACTTAAGAATGCACTGATCTTTTGTCTTTTATCTCTATATAATGGGCCTATTTCTGTGCATGTGAAAAATAAAGTACTTGAACTTGAACATGCAGTGTGAATTATGGGACCTTATATACACTGGTGTGCCTTTCTAAACTATGTCGAATCAATTCAGTTTGCAACAAGTGGACTCCAATCAAGTTCTCGACACAGCTCAAGGATAATAAAGCAAACAGGGTGCACCTGGCCACAATATGAAGTGCCACTGCAAATGGTCTGAATACTTATGTAAATGAGACTTCGGTTTTTGATTGTTAATAAATTTGCAAACATTTCTAAAAACATTTTTTCACTTTGCCACTATGGGCTATTGAGTGTAGATTGATGTGCAAAAATTGCAACATTATCGACTTGAAATTAAATCTACAACAAGTTCAAAAAATGAAGTGGTTGTTCATCTGAGAAGAGACATGACACCAGTGACCCCCGTTTCCATCCAGGGGGTCAGTGTCAACACTGGAATACAAGTACCTGGGGGTGTATATAGACAATAAACTGGACTGGACTAAGAACACTTGATGCCCTCTGCAAGAAGGGACAGAGCCGTCTCTACTTTTTGAGGAGGCTGAGGTCCTTCAACATCTGCCAGACAATGCTGAGGATGTGGTATGAGTCTGGTGGCCAGTGCTCTCCTGTTTGCTGTTGTGTGTTGGGGCAGCAGGTTGAGGGTAGCGGATGCAAACAGGCTCAATAAACTGGTCCGCAGGGCTGGTGACGTTGTGTGGGTGGAGATGGACTCTGGCGGCGGTTTCTGAGAGGAGGATGCTGTTGAAGGTTACGTGCCATCATGGACAATGTCTCCCACCCATTCCATGATGTGCTGGTCGGGCACAGGAGTACCTTTAGTGATAGACTCATTCTGCTGAAATGCACTACAGAGCGCCACAGGAGGTCACTCCTGCCTGTGGCCATCAAACTTTACAGCTCCTCCCTCAGCGTGTCAGAC
This sequence comes from Lampris incognitus, assembly GCF_029633865.1. Lineage (NCBI taxonomy): Eukaryota > Metazoa > Chordata > Actinopteri > Lampriformes > Lampridae > Lampris > Lampris incognitus. The sequence continues at coordinate 33,690,493 of NC_079219.1, read as the reverse complement.
ACTCTGGGTCAATAGTCATTAGACTGGCTCTTCCACTTATTTTACCCTGTCGGTGTTTGTTTGTGCTGTTTGTTTCATGCTGCAGTATTGCAGTATAGATCGTGTGTTATATGCTGGAGCGTGGTGCACATATGTTTACATATTTTATTCTTATTTCTATTTCTTATTTTATCTTCTATTTCTATTTTCTTGTTATATTGTATCTTGTTATTTTTTCTTTAGTAGAGCGTGAATTTCCCCTCGGGGATTAGTAAAGTATTTCTGGTTCAGGGTGGCACAGTGGTTAGTGCAGTCGCCTCACAGCAAGAAGGTCCTGGGTTCAAGCCCCGGGATAGTCCAACCTTGGGGGTCATCCCGGGTTGTCCTCTGTGTGGAGTTTGCATGTTCTCCCCTTGTCTGTGTGGGTTTCCTCCGGGTGCGCCGGTTTCCTCCCACAGTCCAAAGACATGTAGGTCAGGTGAATCGGCCGTACTAAATTGTCCCTAGGTGTGAATGTGTGTGTTAATGTGTGTCGGCGCTGTGATGGCCTGGCAGCCTGTCCAGGGTGTCTCCGCGCCTGCCGCCCAATGACTGCTGGGAAAGGCTCCAGCATCCCTGCGACCCTGATCAGGATAAGCGGGTTGAATAATGGATGGATTCTGATTCTGAAGAGGTCTGAATGCTTTCTGAAGCCACTGTACCCCGCAATTACATCTACATTTGGTCTCAAAGGGCTTTACTTGTTCAAACAGTGAAAACTAGTATTTACAGTAAACCACACCACATAACCTTTGTCCCTGGGTTTGGTATTGATGATATCCTTTGCAGTGGATTGCCACCCATGTCAGTCAGGGGTACATGGTTTCTGTGGAGTTTTCTTATGTGACTGACTGGTATGACACAGTGAACGTGTGTGTGTGTGTGTGTGTGTGTGTGTGTGTGTGTGTGTGTGTGTGTGTGCGCGCGCTTGTGTTTTGTTGCTCCATCTTGTGCACTGGTATTAACCATGTGGTGGCGGTGGAGTTACCAGCAGAACACCAGGTCATGTCAGTCCATGCTAGATGACAGCAGAGAGCCCCGGCCAGGCTTTGGAACGGTGACAATGCCACAGTGCCTGACCTTTAACAGTTATTGATGTTAGTAAGAGTAATTAGATGGATCTCTGCGTAATGAAATTATATGCTGTGGCAAGTGACAGAAAGACTGGCGTCGGAAAATTATGAAATAAAGTCAATGTGCTCTCTTGCCAAACCCACAATCTCACAATGATATGTTTTTTCTTCCCCCTTGATGTCTACGCAAGTAAAATACTGGTTTGATCAAGTAGCAGTTTTGCTCTGCTATGAGTTGAGAGGAGTATTCTTTATGGGTTTAATTCTATGTTGAATGCTGCAAGTTGTACTTTATACCATATGATTGGTCATGTGAAGAAAATCTTTCATACTGTTACTTCGATTAAAGGGTGAGTCAAGTTTATTCTTTGACTGATAACTGCATAAAGTTGTATATCTCCACATGTAACTGAGACAAGTGGATTGTGTTGTTGCACTCATACGCTGCAGGTGGCGGATGTAGTCTGGTTTATGTCCTAGCTCCACGAGAACCTTCTCCAAACTGTTTGGGTTGATGGTGAAGTGTTGTCTCTCCTGCTGATGGACAGCTGATCCATCTTTTTGTCTGTCTGCGTATCAGTCTATCTGTATCAGGATTTGCGTTGCTGCCCTCCGACCTGACTGACCTTTCTGTGGGTTTCTCTCGTGTTTCAGGGTTTCACCGCAATGAGGATATGAAGGCCATTGATGTTCTTCCCATCCTCAAGGAGAAGGTTGCCTTCCTCTCAGGTCAGCTGTACACAGTTATAAATTGTCATTATGAGATATCATATTGAGTACTGTAAATTTCTCTAGGTCTTCCACAGTTGCTTTTTACACAGCTATGTGAATATATTTGGCATCGAGAAATCTTTCATCCTTACAATTTAAAACATTTTGAAAAAAGTAATTGAAGTGAGGGCTTGCATTTTTTTTTTGATTTTCCCCTTTTTTCTCCCCAATTGTATCCGGCCAATTACCCTACTCCTCCGTGCCATCCTGGTCGCTGCTCCACCCCCTCTGCCAATCCAGGGAGGGCTGTAGACTACCACGTCTCCTCCGATACGCGTGGAGTTGCCAGCCGCTTCTTTTCACCTGGCAGTGTGGCGTTTTGCCAGGGGGACATAGCATGTGGGAGGATCACGCTATTTTCCCCAGTTCCCCCTCCCTCCTGAACAGGCGCCCCGACTGACCAGAGGAGGCGCTAGTCAGCGACCAGGACACATACCAACATCCAACTTCCCACTCACAGACACGGCCAATTGTGTCTGTAGGGACGCCCGACCAAGCCGGCGGTAACACTGGGATTCGATCCGGCAATCCCCGTGTTGGTAGGCAACGGAATAGACTGCCACGCCACCCGGATACCGAGGGATTGGTTTTTACAAAGCAAACACTGAGTAGTACTTGGATTTCTTGGAATTTTTTTTCTTTGAAAGCCTGTCCTGATGGGTGGAAAAGAGGCTTGGTCAATGATAAAGTCAGTAATAAAACAAACCAATTAGAATTTCAAACCTGTCCTCGAGGTATTGCCCAAGCCAAAGAACAAGGTTGTATTTGGTTGATGCATGATAGCAGTGGTATTCATTTATGTGCCATCGAGGGCCATGTAAGGCTGGTTTCACTGATTTACACACCTTCAGACAGACATAAGAGGACTCATCTGTCACTTAGCTGGTGTGGTGCTTGGTTGGAAATAAAACCTGCATGCACACGGCCCTCCATGGCACATAACTGGTTACCACTTCTTTAAAGCAACTATGAGCCTGGTTAGAAGTAGATTTTGGCCAATTAGATTGACTATTTCTTATATCATGAAACGCTGATGGTGGTGTTTGATTTCCATACCCAGGGGGCAGAGACAGGCGGGGAGGTCCTGTCCTCACCTTTCCAGCACGGAGCAACCATGACAGAATACGATCCGAGGACCTGCGGAGGCTCATAGCCTACCTCGCCACCATCCCCAGGTGGGGGAATGCACCGATAAACAGACACACGTTGGCATGATAAAAGTTGTTTTCTATCAGCACTAAACTGGCCTTTTCTTGTAAGGTATGAAGCACTGGGATTTACTTGCCACTTGGCTCCACCATGGCTTCAAATAGCTCAAAATATGTATTACATATGGGCATGTGCAGGCACACACACACACACACACACATGCACGTACATACAGACACAGACCCTTCTTTTGTTCCTGCGTTAATTTGTACCAGACTCCTCCTCTTGGCCTTTGAAAACACACACACACACACACACGCCGCACAACTCTCCACTGCCATACTCAGATCTCAAATGTTCCCAACTAGCATGGATTTTAGAGGAAAAGACCAGAGCAGTCTGCAGAGCAGTGCCCGGGGCTACAGATTAGAGACAGGATGGTTTGATTTGGGATTCTCTGTGAAGGTTGAACCCCCTGTCCCAGCACTCCTAACCTATGCTCTCTCTCTCTCTCTCTCTCTCTCTCTCTCTCTCTCTCTCTCTCTCTCTCTCTCTCTCTCTCTCTCTCTCTCTCTCTGTCTCTCTCGCTCTCTCTAACTATCAGTTTCAAATGAGGTGCTGATACCTTTTATGTAGGTTACTGACCATCGTTTTTTCTAGTCTCTCTCTTTCAATATCTATCTTTCTCTCTGTACTGGTGACGACATGTGGTTAGAGTGGGTCAGTTCTAATTTAACACAGTGCTAAGTGCTCCCAGATCTCCTCCTCCTCCATATCTCTCTCTCTCTCTCTCTCTCTCTCTCTCTCTCTCTCTCTCTCTCTCTCTCTCTCTCTCTCTCTCTCTCTCTCTCTCTCTCAGTTGGTGTTAAGAAGCTCCAGGCTTTTCTATTCTTTCTCAATCTGTACTGTGTTAACCTCCAGGATAGGGTTTGGAAACTCCTCTTGTTACTGAATGGTCTTGTGTTGTGTGTCCTATTCGGTTCAGCTGTATTACTAGTTCAGCACAGGGTTGGATAACTTTGCATAGCTAAAGGTGGAGCTGTTTTGAGCAAAGTTTATTAGTTTGAGTGGGGATGTTTTTGCTATTCTGTCCTGATAGTTACTGTGCTGTTCTATACTGGATGATGTTGTCTTGTGTTTGCCCGTAGGGTGGACTCTGATGTTCACCTCTGCAGCACTGCAGATCTGCGTTGCAGCAAAAGTCAGTCTGAATGATGTCTTTGCTTGAAAAGGGTTACAAGGAGGGTTTTTCAAGTGCTTTGTGGTTTTTGTGAGATAGTTACGATTAGTTTGGACTATAAATTAGGTTGAATAACAGTGTTAGCGTTCACCGTCCTCGGTAATAAAAGGCTGGCAGTCTGCTGCAGGCTGTCAGTTGCGGGGGGGGGGTTGTGTTACCCTTCCTCAGCTTTGCGCTGCATCTCGACATTGTTGAGCAGCCTTGCAGGAGGAAGCGGGCTCGGAGGCATCTTGCTGTGCGTCCGGTCAGTCTTGAAGAGCTGTGGTTTGTGGGCGGGAGCGAGAAGACCCCCAAACTTGTCTTCCCGAGAACTCCTTTGAGAGGTTTAGAAAAGCGGGAGAGGTGAGGCCACAGGAGCTGTAGACCAGGAGATGCAGTAAATATCTTGGAGGTGACTGGCTTTCCGATATTTGGGCCGAGAAGGAAAATAACTCATCAGTTACGGTGACACAGAAGGAGGTCAAGCGTCTTTTAAGCTTGTTTCCTTTTCACTTTGCTTCTGCCCTCTTTCTCTCTCCCCCTTTTTCTTTTCCCTCTTCCCCCCAGTCTCTTTCTCTACACTCTACTCCGTCTGGCTGCCGATGTGTTTTAAGTGAGGTCAGTGTTGGTTGGTGCAAGAGGGCCTGCACTTGTTTTTGTCTCCTGCTAGACACATTTAGATTAAAGCCTTTTAACACGCAGAAACAACCTTTTATGGACTTAGATGCCGACACGACTCCCGGTAAGCAGGGGTGAAAATTCAGCTTGCAGATGTTTTAAATGCACCCCAGACAGAAATACTGCAGAGGAGAATCCATTTGTCAAATTGTCATATGAACTGGTTTTTTGACATTTTTAATGGAAAGAGTTTGACTTTTACCGTATTTCACCATCTATTTTCAAGTGGTATTTGTAGACAAGTTGCAACTTCAGTTGATATATCATTTAATTTTCCATTTCTTTCATTTGCCTTTTTATCTCTCTATATATATATATGTACACATACCAAATAAATGATGTTGTCCTTATTGCAAATTGACCTCTGTTTTCGTGCTTCTCATCACCAGTGAGGAGGTGGCCAGACATGGCTTCACGGTCATCGTGGACATGCGTGGCTCTAAGTGGGACAGCATCAAGCCGCTGCTGAAGATCCTGCAGGAGTCTTTTCCCTCTTGCATCCACGTCGCCCTCATCATCAAGCCAGACAACTTCTGGCAGAAGCAGAGGACTAACTTTGGCAGCTCCAAGTTTGAATTTGAGGTGGGTGCCATACCACTTTTTATTTTTATTTTTTTCACGGTTTCATAGACAAGTAATGCTCTTCTCTGTTTTCCATTGTATTGCTGTTGCTTCTACTGGGTTGTTGTGAGGTTACAAACTTTAATTGAACTGTTTTGTTTTTTTCTCCTGTATGACAGAGAATCCAAATTCCTCTAGTAGACATTAGTTGGTTTTGTTTGTTGTGAATGATGGTTGGAATTTCTCTTAATTGGGGCGTCTCAGCGGGAAAGCTCATCTATAATGATGATTTATTTATTGATTTATTTATTGATTTTTTTGCAGAAACTGTCTTGAGGGAAAAATATTTGTGCAGAAGCACCATTTATTTTATTTATTTATTTATTTTTATAATTAAATTTTTTAAAATTATTATTATTATTTTAAAATTTGTGCAGAAACTGCCTTGGGGGAAAATATTTGTTCAGAAGCACCATTTAATTGTTGCATCTTCTCAGTGATACATAGATGAGCAATTTGCTTTTAACCTATTGTGTTTTTGGTTTGTTTAGCAACTAGTCCCAGTTTAAGGGCTCTAATTGGAGTGCTGCGTGGTGGCGGTGGAGCAGCTCCGTCCCGTGTGGGCATGTGGTGCTGGTATATTTAGTCCCCACCAAGTTACTATGGAAACTAGATATGTAGGACATGGCCCAGCGTTTCATCTCCGCGGAAGGGGAGCCGTATTTGAACTAGCCACTTGGGTTTTTAGTCATGTCATGAAACAGCTTTACGTGAAGTGATAGTGATCATGAGCGAGAGGGTCTTTGGTTTCGAATCTTTTTGACCTTCAGGAAGAATCTGGAGACGGAAAGTAAACAAAACGTGTGCTCACCTCCCTCAGCAACTGCTGCTGGAGAATGGCCCAACTGTAGACAGTAGTGTGTGTTGTTGTAGTGTGTGTGTGGGTTTATCCTATTGACCTGGAATTAGTTGGCTGTTTGTTTAAAAAAGTGTGTATTTTGAATTTGACTGGTTTAGTTAAGATTAAATTACCTGATCTATTGTGGAAACAAGGATACTGGTCATGATTAGGCCTATGATCAAACTGGGGTAAAGATCAATTTGCTATTCATTTAAAAATTGATGAGCAGTGGAAATTGATTGTCTTCTGTGTTCAGGTGCTGCAGACTAGATTACTTGTGTGGTGTCATTAGCCCAGAGATCACCATTTCCATTGGCCTTTCACATTGAGTGAAATGAAATGAATTGGCTCCAGCTCAGCTACACATCTCACCATTTGCTCTGTGTCCTGTGCTGAGGTGAAACCCCAACAATCTCCGTTTTCAGTTCCTGAGGTTTTAAGTCCATGTGTATTCTGTCTTATTAATGATAACATGAATGCAGCTTAAAATGTCTGGAATGTTGTTATTTTGTTCTTCAACCCACCTATGCAAACAGCGGACATGGATGACCAGTGGCTCTGCACATTCCTCTCATAATCCTTGGTTAACTCTGGCATTTCTGGGAAACGCTGAGAGTTGATCAGTTGATAATGATGATGATGATGATAACCACAACCTCTCACCTTTTCTTTTATCCAACCTTTGTCTCTCTCACTCCCTGTTCCTCTCCATGCTTCTTTCTCCTCTCCCTCTTCTGTCCCTCCTCTCTCCTCTCTCCCACCCTTCCTCGGGCTCTCTCTCCTTCCCTGTCTTCATCACAACCCATCGGTGTCAAACTCCTCCACCAGACGGTCATGGTCTCTTTAGAGGGTCTGACCAAGATAGTGGACCCCTCCCAGCTGACAGCTGACTTTGAAGGCAGCCTGGAGTACAACCACGATGACTGGATTGAGGTTTGCCCACCTTCTCTTTTGTTCTTTATCATCCTTTTCTTTTATTATAATAAACTGCCTCTACTGAGAACAGAAAAACAACATAAAACCCTTATTAGGGAGTAATTTCTCTGATGATAATTGGTTGAATACATTTCTAATTTGAGATTTGATTGTCTTTTCTTATTTTTACCCAACTGTTTTTGCTCTGCACTTTCTTTTCATTATACAGGTCTTACTCCCTTCAGTCCTTATCACCCTATTCTGATAGGTTTTAAGCACCCATCTTTAACAGATAACTTGAGGCCGCTTCTAACTTCTATTTCAGGTGCGTCTCTCCTTTGAGACCTTTGCAGGCGACGCGGCACGGGCCCTGTCACGTCTCGAGGAGCTCCAGGAGACGCTGTCTCAGCGTGACCTCCCGCGGGACCTGGAGGGGGCTCGCCGGCTCATGGAAGAGCATGCCGCATTGAAGAAACGGGCCACCAAGGCCTCTGTGGAGGAGCTGGACACCCAGGGACGAAGGCTGCTGCAGAGGCTGCAGACACAAACCGGCGGGGTCGGTAGTGGCGGAGAAGGAGGGTATGGTAACCGCACTGGCGGAGCCGGCGGGGATTCCAATGACCATCACCACGGGTTTCATGCGCACATAGATGCCCATGACCTGATAGCTAAAGTGACGGGTTTGTTGGATAAGTTGCACGGGATGCGTCAGCACCTGCAGCAGCTGTGGCACATGAGGAAGCTGAAGCTGGACCAGTGTTTCCAGCTGCGCCTGTTCGAACAGGACGCCGAGAAGGTTAGACAACTGTCCTATTGTAGTCTTACCCATTCTTATCTAGTAGATTTAATATAAATACAGTCCATGGGGCATCCGGCTGGCATGGTGGTCTATTCCATCGTCTACCAACACGGGGATCGCCGGCTGGAATCCCCATGTTACCTCGGGCTTGGTCGGGTGTCCCTACAGACACAATTGGCCATGTCTGCAGGCGGTCATTGCACTAGCAACTCCTCTGGTCGGGCGGGGCGTCTGTTCAGGGACGAGGGGGAACTAGGCGGGAACAGCGAGATCTTCCCACGCGCTATGTGAAACTTCTCACTGTCAGGTGAAAAGAAGTGGCTGGCGACTCCACATGTATTAGAGGAGACATATGGTAGTCTGCAGCCCTCCCCGGATCGGCGGGGGTTGGAGCAGCAATTGGGATGGCTCAAAAGAGCTGGGTGATTGGCCAGGTACAATTGGGGAGAATAAGGGGGAAATAATAAATAAATAAATACAGTCCATGTCGTAACTGTCAACATTTCTATGCCAAAACAAGTCAATGGAAAGAGTTGAAGTGAATTGACCTCCATGCTGCCCACATCAATACATTACCTGCCTACTTATTTTTTCCTGCCCCCCCTGACCTAGTTTGATATTCATGCATACAAAGTAGTTTAACTGCGATCCAAACTGTGTGTGGTATTCTCTAATTGGTATTCTCTAATGCGTGTGCAGTCATGCTAGCCTCAGCCTGCTGTTGGAAAATGTTATAATAATCCCAACATGTAATTCTTCAGGATAACTTTCATCCCTGTGTAAGTCAGATTAGTGAGGCTCTGAATGGATGCAAGGGCTAAAGAGATGTTGGTGCACTGATATTACTGACAAATGTTGGCTTGTTCGGCAGACATAATTTTTATGCTGATCTATTTTATCAAACAGACAACCTCAGCAGAGAAAAATCTCACATGTGCAGCTCAAATGTGTTTCGAAATCTCTGCTGTGAAAGCTTTAAGGATGTTCGGTGGACGTTTATGTGAGACGACTAGCCACCACTGAAATCTTTAAAGATTTATTATCAACATTGGTGTTCAACCAAAAATTCCTTCATCTGTCCAGTCCCATTTTATATTTAGAACTGCTCCTATTCGCTTTCCGCTTTTATATGATTATTTATATGTAGTCAATATTGTTTTCAGTGTTCAGTTATGTGAAGAGATAAATCCCTGTAAGCAAATAATACTCCATAATGTGCGCTCCATGATAATGTGTACATCCAATAGACAATACGTCCAGTAGACAAATATAATGTTTTTTCTTTCTGTATGTGCGACTGCTAGAGAGCGAATGGATATGAGTGTGCTTATGCGTGCTCATCCGTGCACGTGCATCAGCGTGTGTGCAAGCATTGTGTGCTGTACGACCCTAATGTTGCTGCTGAGTGCGATGTTGTGCATTGGAGCTTGTTAATGTAACTCATCTGAACGTTGCACAACTTGAGGTACACGCAGAGAGGCCTGCTGTGGAAAAATATGTTTGACAGCCAGGTCAGGGCTGTAATTACACACACACACACACACACACACACACACACACATGAAGTTACACTCTCACTGTTGTTTCCACTCATCACAGGAGTAGAAATTGACCTCAATCAGTATAACAATGAGAGGTGTGGGTTAATTTCAAACTATAAACAACTTGGTCTCAACAGCAATGCTGTTCGGGGTGAGAAGAACCCATGTTTGCAATCTAAAGCAGTGTTAAGGGCTTTGTACCAAAACAATACTTACCACACTTTATATGAAAAAAATTATGTCAGATTGTTTTTCCATCTCATTATCTTAAAAACGCAAATGACTACCTTATTTGATTAAATGTCAGTATTATCATACCGACATTTAACCAAACATCTCGATATAAATCAATACCGTGAATTGTCATGTACTTAAAACATCAATTTCGGGCATCTGGGTGGCGTGGCGGTCTATTTCGCTGCCTACCAACACGGGGATTGCCGGTTCAAATCCCCATGTTACTTCCAGCTTGGTCTACAGACACAATTGGCCGTGTCTGCGCGCGGGGAGCCGGATGTGGGTGTGTGTCCTGGTCGCTGCACTAGCACCTCCTCTGGTCGGTCGAGGCTCCTGTTCACGGGGGAGGGGGAACTGGGGGGGGGGTAGCGTGATCCTCCCATGTGCTCCGTCCCCCTGGTGATACTCCTCACTGTCAGGTGAAAAGAAGCGGTTGGCGACTCCACATGTATCAGAGGAGGCATGTGGTAGTCTGCAGCCCCCCCCCCCCCTGGATCGGCAGAGGGGGTGGAGCAGCAACTGGGACGGCAAGAAAGAGTGGGGTAATTGGCCAAATACAATTGGGAGAAAAAGGGGGGGGGAAACACCAATGTCAGCGGTCATTTTGTTAGAGAAGTAACCTTTTTCCTCCAATTAGTCGACATATTGACATATTGTGAGATATGTCATTATAGTTGCTACCCTATGTGTGGTGACGTCTGTGTGACTGAATGTTGATGTGATTTTTTTCGTCCATTCGTTTTTCCTCATAGATGTTTGATTGGATCATGCACAACAAGGGTCTGTTTCTGACCAGCTACACAGAGATCGGCGGGAACCATCAGCACGCTGTCGAGCTGCAGACCCAGCACAACCACTTCGCTATGAACTGCATGGTAGGTTACTACCGCTCTCTCTCAAATGCAAATTCAAAAGTGCTTTATTGGCATGACAGAAAGGCACTTGTATTGCCAAAGCAGTCATTACAAACAGAACAAAAAATCAGAACATATAGTACCAAACATGTACATATACATAGACAGATACAAGAAATCAGAACATATGCAGGTGTCTCTCTCTTGCTCTTTCACTCTCATGTTCTCACACTATCTTTCACACACACACTCACACACACATGCTTTATCTGCCTTTCTTTCTGTATCTTTGTCACAGCCTTCTTCCCGGCCATTTTTCTCCCTTGGATTCGGGCTGTGTAGAACTGTCCTGTCCTGTCACTGTGTCTTACCCAACATCATCTAGCTATTTCCCAACCGACGCTGCCCCCATCTGACTCTGTCCTGCCTCTTCGTAATGGCTGTTCCCATAACTGAACCCCCCCCCCCCCCCCATATCTCCTTTGTGACCCCACTGTGATTTGTAACCCTGACACCAGTTCACATCCAGCCTGACCCTTGTGTCACATCAGCCCTCCCCGAACTTGGTGGCGTCTGCCTTATCTCTAACTTGACCCTTTTGTTTTTCCTCTTTGGCACAGTGTTGCGCAAAAATTCAATATCTTCTTCCATTGACAATAAATGAGATGCAGTTCAGATGTTGTCATATCGTGATGCATAAATCTGTGTCTAAATTTTAATGATAATGAGAATTTATTACCTAATATTTCTCACAAAATGAACTCTTAAGATATTTGAGGGAGTATTATTTGAAAACCAGTTTGGATTTGATATTACACTTTATACTAAATAGCTCAATGTAATAGACCTCATTTGGATTCTTTAACTTGGTATTTTTGAATATGTATTAACAGATATTGTGATATATCGATATAGTGTAAAATTCCCTCAAGATTATATTTTCAATATCGCCCAGCACTACTTTGGTATCCTCACTATTCTCAGCTGAGCTTCCCGTTTACTGTCTGTCAAGTCACTTTTATTTGTATAGCCCAATATCATAAATTATAAATTTGTCCCGGGGGCTTTACAGCAACACAACATCCTCTCCATAGACCCTCGCACTGGATAAGGAACAACCCCCCCCCCCCAAAAAACCTTTAACAGGGAGTAAAAAATAGGAAGAAACCTCAGGTAGAGCAACAGATGTGCAACTCTGTTCATCAGAAACACTTATCGTCTCATCTCCCACCTGGCTCTATTAACCTTTTCTCTGTTTCTCAACCACCACCACACACGTTCTGCCTGCCCCTTCCTACCCCATCTCATATTATCCATTCACCTGACTTTACCCCACACTAAAACATGGCGTTCATCATGTTTTCATACCCGTTACCCTCCGAGCTTCACAGGACCACCTATTTATCTGCTGTTAGAGTGTAAATCATTTACCGTTTCTGCCAGTATGATCAGATCTGGTGGATCTTAATATCCCGTGACGGCCTGGCCCCCAGTCTGACCTCTCTCTCCCCTCTGTAAGCATCCTTATCTGAATCCTGTGACGCATTGTGCCATCCCACATGTCCACCTCTCCTCTCCTCTTCATCTCTGATGTGCATGTGACCTTGCAAAGGAAAATGAGGCCACTGTTTGCCCAGGGAGCTCGCCGGTCACGGCACAGGAAGTGTGCATGATGGCACCTGTGCTGGTGGTAGGGGTCCCGTGTTTGGTGTCTATTTTCAAATTTCTTTGTCGTTTGTTTTTTTTTTTCATTTTGAGCTGATGCTGTTTTGTAACAAGAAACTTGGTTACCGTTCTTTCTTTTTTATTACTTCCTTCCTTTCTTAAGCTGTTTATTTTGTTTGCTCTTTCTCCTGTTGCTCGTTATCTCTTTTTCCGTTTCTTTCTATCTCTGTCTTTCTTTGTTTTTTTCCCCCTAATTGTATCCTGCCAATTACCCCACTCCTCTGAGCTGTCCCGGTCGCTGCTTCACCCTCTCTGCCAATCTGGGCAGGGCTGCAGACTACCACATGCCTCCTCCGATGCATGTGGAGTCGCCAGCCACTTCTTTTCACCTGAAAGTGAGGAGTTTCACCAGGGGGACATAGCGTGTTGGAGGAACAGGCTGACCAGAGGGAGGTGCTAGTGCAGCGACCAGGACACATACCCACATCCGGCTTCCCACCTGCAGACACGGCCAATTGTGTCTGTAGGGATGCCCAGCTAAGCCAGAGGTAACACAGGGATCTGAACTGGCGATCCCTATGTTAGTAGCAACAGAATAGACCGCCATGCTACCTGGATGCCCTTCTTTGTTTTTTCTTTGTTTTTTAGGTGAAACATAATTACATTGAGGCCAGATTCTGTTATCAATATTGTATTGATTCATTCTACTTTTGAAACCGTTTGTCTTTCAGTACTTGGTCCTTGCTTGTAATAGATCAGACAGCAGAGCAGTAGGCAGTTCACAAGCAAGCCTGCAGCAGTGGCGGGGGTCAGATGGTCCCCCTCAACTCGGTCCCATAGACATCATGTTTTGCATGACTGGGCCATCATCTATTGGTGGAGCCAGGGACAACAGTTTGGTTGGGGGCATTGTGAGCAGAAGCTCTTGCTTATTTTTCTGCTCCAGTGAAAGCCACATTCGCTTCTTAAAATTGTCTTAAGAGAGATGATTATCATGCGAATCTGGCTTCAAATCTGTGTTTTTATCTGCCTGCCTTTGGTTAGCCCTCTTCCTCTGATTCAGAACAAGATTCTGTGTTTTTTTCCAGGGACATAATCTCCCCTCCGAGCACCACAGCTTTCTTTCAGAGTCAGATCTTCAAAGCCTGTTTTTTCTTTCTTAAGGGTAAATTGCTTCATTGTAGTGATGAAAATGTTAGTGGTACAGTAGTTAGATGCCAGTGAGAGGGTGCAGCAGAGGGGTTGAACCATGTTTACCAAAGCGCTCTACCTAATGTATCACTGGAGCATCCCTAGCCAGGCGGGACTCATTTCAACACTGGAGCAAAGAAAGGCATTGTGGGCCACAGCCCTTAGCCAGTTGTGTCAACACAGTGGACTGAGGGAGACCGCTAGGACAACAGTCCTAGAAAGGACAGAGAGGATCCTCAATATAAACACACACATGCACACACGCATGCAATTGGGCATACAGAGGGGATTGCAGCTGCCCTCCACCCATTCTTCCACAGGATGCCCAACTTCCCCTTCCTGTTGCCTCTGCATGAGCGGCTGGAAATACATAGTGTCAGGCTCATGACAGTGTTTGGGCTTGATGGACACGCTGTGTTTACATGGTGGATGTGAGGTGGGGCAGGGTCACATGAGAGCATGCGTGTGAATGTGTTGTTGTGGTGAGAAACTGTCATCGCCTCTGTTTGCCTGTCTGTGTTTGTCGTGGGAATGTGCATGTTTTAGGAAGGGTGGGTGTCTTTTGTTTGTGAGTTAATTCATAATTGTGCTTATGGTATAGGTTTGCTGGTCTAACTTCAAGTCTGTCACCTGATCAGCTTTGTGTAAAAGGGGCCTTAGCACTGTGGCTTTTAGTATTTGAAACGAGACATCGCTGTTTTAACATCGATGCACTGTCTTGGCTAAAGCTTGGGTTGAAACTAGGGGTCGACCGATATGTTTTTTTTTTTTTTTTGGTTTTTTTTCCCAGGGCCAATTATTGTTAAGTTATGGTTTATGATTGTCTATATTGTAACGTGCATGGATTAGTAGACACGCTGGCCGCTGGCTCGCGGGTCTGACCCTTTAGTCGAGTGGTTAGCGATGTCTCCTGCGGTGCGGGCGATACGGGTTCGCTTCCCGGCCGCGGCAGTTCCTGTGGTTGCGTTGTCCCCCGAATTCGCTACAATATGATAGCCAATATTTGGGGCCGATATTCAGTCGCAGTGAACGTAAAAAATGATGTGCCAAAATTTACAGAAACACAAACCCCGACACAAGACTGCCTTTAAATGAACATATGTTTGATTGAATTTTGTGTAAAACAGAAAATATTTGAAAAAAATAAAGCGCATGATGTTCCAGGCACTAGATAGCAATCTGAGTGGAATTCTTTTTTTTTTTAATGAAAATAAATAATTTCCAAAACATGAAAATGGAATGAATTAAACTGCATGGACAGCAGGAAGTAAACTTTGATCAAACTGAATAATTATAATATTAAAATAACACCACATAAATTGGTGCTCCCAGCAGGCTTTGACTGAACTGAATGGAAAAATATACATTAGTGACAACATGTTCCCTTTCTCTTATCTTTAAAGTGATGGTTTGGGTTTTTTTTTGAAGTGGGGTTGCATGAGGTATTTATCAATAGTCAGTGTATTTACCTGCAGTAGATGGGAGTCTGTGCGCTCCCAGTTTGGAGATTCAGCAGGAGTAGCCGGCACGGAAGTTGAGGAATGGTACATGGACAAAACCCTCCCATGTGGAACTACATTCTGTCAACCGCAGAATGTCCGTATTCCTTCGCATAAGTGCACCTATGCAGTGCACGTTATTACGCCTGCATCAGCAGAACCAGACAGATGTTCTGCGGTTGAGAGAATGTAGTTATGGAGTTAATGTTATGGAGGCACTACACCAACAAACAGACTAGGTCCCTGATCTGTGACGCCATCGTCATCAACCGCGTGCACTTTCTTCGATCTACACATCTTAGCGAAGTAGTTACAGACTGTCTGCATTGTGCCCATCGTGCCTCTCTTCCTGGTTCTTGGAAACTAACTGTACACACACACACACATACACACACACACACACACACACACACACACACACACACACACACACACACACACACACACACACACACACACACAAGACTGGCTGCTAAGTTGGTGTTGTGGTCATGAATTACACTGGTAACAGAGGGATGCTGAGGAGTTCTGCTTTAGGCCATCTTATCTTTTTATGGTGCTTGGCTGCTTAGGATTTGAGTTACATGCCTCGATCTTTGTTTTCTTTTTCTTTATCCTTTATGTTCAAGCCCGCTCTTTTGCTTAATAGTACTGTTTGTTTTTCTTTGTCTCGTGGCAATTTCAGATACCATAATGGACTGTCAAATTAAAAAGGAAATTTCTTGTAGACACTAATGAAAAGAAGAAATATGTTCTGGCAGGGAACACTTATAGATGACCATACAAACCATATAGTTTGGTTTTACCTGCCATAAGTCAAAACCAAGTCAGCTCTGGCACATTTGGTTATCTGTGCTGTGAAATTAAAGTAAAGTGGTAAGAATTAATGACTCCATAATGCTAACAAGCTTAACAGAGACTAGCAATGTTGCTTATAGGTTGCTTATAGGTCCAGTAGTATAGATGACCATATCAATTACATCACCTCAACGCTAAAGGGAGCCAGTTTTTTATTAACATGTAGAACTATCAGTTTGGGATTTACAAGAGGAGATGGCCTGTTTTCTTTATAGATGTAATTATTATTTCGGTTAAAATGGAAACTGGATTGGGGCACAAAAGCGAGTGAAATACTGGGAGTTTTTATTTTCAGTTATGTAATCCCCCCCCCCCCACACAAACAAATAATTTCACTCTCGAATGGCTGTTTTTTTTTTTTTTTTTTTTTTACAATTCAGTTAAAGATGAATTTGGAACATTCACTGACAGCCCTGCCAGTTCACCAAAGAGTTGGCCTTTGCTCTCTCCCTTTATGAAAGTTTATGAGTTTTTAAAAGCAACTGTCAGTAATGTATTTTGAAGGAATGATGTTGCCAGTGATGTGAAGGTTTAAAGACTTTTGCAACATTTAGAAATGCCTTGAAAAATGTTCAGGTGAGTTCCAGCTATGTAAAGGTTTTAGCTTCATTTTGCAGTTTGTTTTCATAACCTTGCTCCTGTGCAGCGAAATTTGATTGCTGCACAGTAGATTTTATTTCTGATAATGCTGTAGTTATGCATTTGAACACACACCCTGACCATTCTTGCTTGCCGTTTTTCTACAAGTTTCCCCTTTCTCCTCTTTTCACATCTCTCCTTTTAATGTGATTGTTTCAAAACCTTTTTTCTGTATGTGAGGAAATAATGAACATTTTCAATATACAATTTAAAAAAATCGGCTGGCCAATAAAAATATGCCAATAATGATAATATGAAAAATGACAAATATCTAAGCAGATAATCGGCCAGATTGATAATAAGTCGATCCCTTATATATAATGATTACAAAGTTCTTAGCTCCCGCTGCCAGGACATGGAAGGGGCCATCGTAGGGGGGCTGCAGGGGGGTACGGTGGATGTCATGCCGGATGAAGACATACCCGGCCGACTGCAGGTCCTTGAGGACTTAAGAATGGGACTTGAGTGAACATGCCAGTGCTGTCCTGGAACACAGCCCGTTGGTGGGCAGCAGACCAGGGTGCCGTGCCGTCCGGGAGAAATTACCCCAGGACCTGCAGTGGCTAGCCGTAAACCAGCTTGGCCGACGAGGACCAGAGGTCCTCCTAAGGGGCGGTTCACAGGCCAAGCAGGACCCATGGGAGCCGGTTGACCCAGCTGCTGTCTGTGAGGCTGGCCTGAAGAGCGGCCATCATCGAACGATGAAACCGCTCACATAAAGCGTTGCCCTGCGGGTTGTGTGCTGTGGTGCGGTGGAGCTTCACCCCTAGGCTTTCAGTGACTGCAGTCCAGAGCTTGGATGTGAACTGCGGGCCCCGGTCAGAAGTGAGGTTAGATGCCGTGCCAAATCGGGCTACCCAGGACCCGATGAATGCCCGGGCCACCTCAGCAGACATGGTGGATGACAATGGAATAGCCTCTGGCCACCTGGTGGTCCTGTCCACCATAGTGAGGAGGTGAGTGAAACCACAGGCGGAGGGAAGGGGTCCCACTAGGTCCACATTGACATGGTCAAAACACCTCCCGGGCACCAGGAACGGCGCCAGGGGTGCCTTGGTGTGGCGGTGAACCTTGGAGCACTGACACTTCACGCAGGTGCCTGCCCAGTCCATAACGTCCTTCCTGAGGCCATGCCACACCAACTTGGACCCCGCTAACTTCGTTAACACCTTCACGCCTGGGTGTGAAAGGCCATCGATGACATCGAAAACCCGCTGCTGCTAGCCAGTGGGCACCATGGGCCGGGGCTGACCCGTTGAGATTGTCAGGGACTATATATATATTTATATAGCGTTTTTTTTCCGAAGCCGTCAATGGTGTTGAGTGCTCGAGGAGCGTATATATATATATATATATATATATATCCATCCATTATCCAAGCTGCTTATCCCAATTGGGGTTGCAGGATGCTGGAGCCTATCTCAGCAGTTATTGGGTGGCAGGTGGGGAGACACCCTGGACAGGCCACCAGACCATCACAGGGCCGACACACACACACATTTACACCTAGGGACAATTTAGCACGGTCGATTCACCTGACCTGCATGTCTTTGGACTGTGGGAGGAAACAGGAGCACCCGGAGGAAACCCACGCAGACACGGGGAGATCATGCAAATTCCACACAGAGGATGACCTGGTATGATCCCCAAGGCTGGACAACTCCGGGGTTCAAGCCCAGGACCTTCTTGCCCTGAGGTGACCAGGCTAACCACTGCACCACCGTGCCGCTCCTAAAGGGCCCGAGCTGGATTCGACCCCAGGCTGCTGCGGTAAGGACTCAGCATTATGTGGTACGTGCTCTACCACGTGAGCCACTGGGGCGCTGGTATTGATCCAAACAGCCAAATTTCTGCGAAGCACAAAACACAAGATGAAGAAAAGTCTCTATTCTTCCCCACCAGTAGATGACGTTTGTCTAGTTTGTTACGCAGTGATCGCACGTAGAGAGGAATATTCCCAGTCAGACAGTGCACCATGAATTGTTAATAAAAAACATATACCACCTTCCTTTACCTTGCCAGTAATCATCATGAAGTGGTCCATACAGTGTACAGAAAAATCCTCCGGTTGCATAGCCCTATCAGGTGTACAGGCGGAAGCCAAGTCTCGGCCAGGCGAACTGGAACGGCATGATCTTTCTGGCGTTTTGTCTGTTCTTCCCGTTCGTGAACTGAAAAGTATTTCCACCAATAACACCGGTCGTTAGAGTCCCATAGGTGCAGGGATAAATTTATACCTACTTGCCCTATTGGTTGTAATTTTTCAAATGTTTTCTATCCTCCCATTTGCTGCTGGGCACTGTAACTAGGGGGGTGACGTGGGGCAACGAAGTAATTATTGGCTGTGTGTTTTTTCTTTGTTGTTTAACCACATCGGCAGCTGATGAGTGCATATGTGCATATATATATATATATATATATAGGGTTCCCTTAAACCAGTGGAAGAACCCCAACCAAGTAATGAAAAGGTTTAAGGACATAGATGACAAAAGCAGACATACGTTCATATGCGTCGATATTTGTGAGTTTTACCCCTCCTTAACTAAAGAGCTACTAAACAAAGCTATTAACTTTGCCTCAACATACACCAAAATATCCGACCAAGACAGAGACATAGTAGCCCATGCTAAAGAGTCAATCTTATACCACAAGGGAATCCCATGGCAAAAGCAAGGTAACAGCAAATTTGACATAACCATGGGCAGTTTTGACGGGGCAGAGACTTGTGAGCTAGTGGACTTGTACTTGTTGTCCCAACTACAGGTCCTAGACATCAACGTCGGTTTATATCGAGATGACGGGCTGGCAGTCTGCAACAAACTGGCAAGAGAAGCTGAGAGAGTAAAAAAGAAAATGTGTAGTATATTTGCAAACAATGGACTAAAAATTTCAATTGAGGCTAACAAAAACAGATTGACTTCCTCGACACCTCATTAGACCTTAGAAATGGTGCATACAGGCTGTACATGAAGCCCAATAATATACTGCAATACATCCTTAGAGAAAGCAATCATCCACCCTCCATTTTGAAAAATATCCCAGTGAGCATAAACAAAAGGCTCTCATGTTTATCATCCAGTGGAGCCATCTTTAATGAAGCAGCCCCCCATACCAGGAAGCCTTACAAACATGTGGATATGATTTCAGACTTAAGTACAATCCACCACCAATTAGCGACAGCCAGCAACAACAACAAAAAAAGCACAGCAGAAGGCGGAACATCACCTGGTATAATCCTCCCTACAGCGACACCGTGGCCTCTAATATTGGAAAACAAATTTTCAAGCTTTTGGATGAGTGCTTTACCCCAGACCACCAATTGAGGAAAATATTCAACAGGAACACAGTCAAAATGAGCTACAGCTGCATGCCAAATGTTCAGCAGGTTATTTCACCCCACAACACAAGCATCATGGCCAAGGCACACACCCCCTCACTGCAACCAAGCACCTCCAACTGCAAATGCCGTGTTAAGGCATCATGTCCTCTTGAAGGAAAATGCCATATAGAGGGAGTCATCTAACAGGCATCGGTGACGAGAGAAGACAACTGCAATGTGGACACTTACATGGGAGTAACAGAGGGCCCTTTTAAAATTAGGTTTAACGCCCATATGAGTACCTTCAGAAATGAGCATATGAAAAATCCAACGGCCTTAAGCCACCACATTTGGTCAATGCTAAACAAGAATATCAGTTACTCTGTCTCATGGAAAATCCTTGTAAAGAGTAGTGCATATTCAGGTAGGGGTAAAAGATGTAATCTGTGCTTGGCAGAAAAGTATTTTATTATTTGCAGACCTGATGCTATATATATATGAATGCTTGTGACAGAAAGTGTTAAGATTTGTGACTGTAAAGAATTGCTCATGCTGTAATGTGGTCAAACAGTCAGTTACATCTTTTCTTTCTCTTTAGACCGACTTAAGTTATGCATTAAGAAAAATCTTACTTCTGTCTCTTTCTCTCTCTTTCTTTCTTTATCTGTCTCTCTCATCTCTCTCTTTCTCTCTCTCTTTATCTGTCTGTCTGTCTGTCTGTCTCACTCTCTCACACTCTCTCTCTCTTTATTATGTTTCGATTAAGTCTTTACCACCCAGTCGCGTTGTTCAAGGGGGAGGTGAGAGTAGTCCAGCCGCTGTTATTTATCCTAATTCCTAATGCTCCCCAGATGGCACAGAGGCCTCAGGGCCTGTTGGTAGTCAGTCAGAAGCCAACCCTGCCTCCACGCCAACACCCTGCATCGTTTTGTGTGTGTGTGTGTGTGTGTGTGTGTGTGTGTCTGTCTGTCTGTCTGTCTGTCTGTCTGTCTGTCTGTCTGTCTAACTAAGGGAGAGCTGGGACTCTCGACTGCTCACGTGAGCCATTCTATACCACCACTGTCTGAATTGTTCTTCAGCCAGCCATGCTGTTAATGTGCTGTTGTTGTCCCAACACCACTGTTTTCCTTTCATTTTAGGGAATAAGTTAAGATTCCTGTGTGGGGCTTATATAGAAATTACAGTATTATTAATGACACAACAGTCTGCTCAGTTTTAGTCATACATGTCTTTAGACTCATAATTGCCAAAAAATGCAGCTGTTTTGAACCGCTGTTTTGAACGCAGCCTGAAATCTGATTCAAGGCAAAGTAAATATTGTGGCCAGCATTTTGTGGTTCTGTCCGGAAGTTATAAGGAGCAAAAAATACTGGTTGAGACTCCGAGTCTTGAATCTCCACCAACACCCTGACTATGGGGTCAGGACAACTCCCCGGCAGAACGACGCCCCCTCTGTTTCCGGCTTGTAACTGCAGGTGTGAATCATCACTGCCTCCCATTGTGATTAAAACAAGCCAACAAAGCGCCGTAATAGGCTCCAGGAACAGTAATTGAATAGAATAATAACAGGCTGTTAACACAGTCGTTAATTAGCGTTTGCTGATCTGTGCCTATCTACACAAAACAGCTTGGAGCCAATACATAAGAAAGACTGAAAGGCTGAGGGAAGTGGGTTTGTTTTTCTCATTTAGATGGGGTGTGCTCTCCCATGCTAGGTAATGTCCACAGGATTATTATTCATGCGTGTGCATGTGTGTGTGAATGGCCTGTGTGGGTGTGTGTTCATGTTGGAAACACAGTGATAAAGAAACAGAGGGAGCCCTTATCTTCTCTGTCTCTGTACGTGATGAAGAAAGCCACTTTAGTTTGTCATTGTACAGTTGTTTGGTTACAATGAAATTCATCTTCTGCATTTAAGCCATCCAGCTGTATTGGAGCAGTGGGAAGCTGCAGCGCCCGGGGACCATCTCCTGTTCTTCTTCCCATTGCTTGGTCAGGGACACGGACAGGAGTATTAACCCTGAAATCTTTGTCTTTTTGATGGTGGGAGGAAACCGGAGCACCCGGAGGAGACCCACGCAGACATGGGGAGAACATGCAAACTCTACACAGAAAGGACCTTTTTTTGCCCCCCCCCCCTTTTTCTCCCCAATTGTACCTTGGCCAATTACCCCACTCTTCCGATCCATCCCGGTTGCAGTTCCACACCCTCTGCCGATCTGGGAAGGGCTGCAGACTACCACATGCCTCCTCCGATACATGTGGAGTCGCCAGCCGTTTCTTTTCACCTGACAGTGAGGAGTTTCACCACGGGGAGGTAGCATGTGGGAGGCTCACGCTATTCCCCTCAGTTCCTTCTCCCCCTTGAACAGGCGCCCCAACTGACCAGAGGAGGCGCTAGTGCAGCGACCAGGAAACATTATCCACATCCGGCTTCCCATTCGCACGGCCAATTGTGGGTCTATAAGGGTCTATTCCGTTGCCTACCAACACGGGGATCGCCGGTTCGAATCCCCGTGCTACCTCCGACTTGGTTGGGCGTCCCTACAGACACAATTGGCTCTGTGCCTAACTGTAGTCCATCGACTTCCGGTTTCTACTGCAGCGGTCATACCAGTTTCCTGTTTGTTGGCGTGTGCTTTTTACAATGGCATATTTTTCGTGATGCCTGCAAATTTACCATGGATAAATGTCAGCGACATACACAAAATTGTCGACAAACTTTCACCTGCACCTACCAGAAAACAGGTAAAAAGTTTCAAGTTGTACTTATCAAGTTACGGTTAGACGGACATAACTTGATAGCACAAGCCAACAAACAGGAAAACTGGTATGGCCGCTGCAGTAGAAACCAGAAGTCAGTGGACTACAGCTAGGCACAGAGCCGATTGTGTCTGTAGGGATGCCCAACCAAGTCGAAGATAACACGGGGATTCGAACCAGAAATCCCAGTGTTGGTAGGCAACAGAATAGAGCATTATGCTACCCGGACGCCCCTGAACCCAGGACCTTCTTGCTGTGAGGCAACAGTGCTTGCCACTGTGCCACCCAATATCAGTATTAAAATATATGGTCAAAGTGAAAAGTTTGTCATTCTTGTTTGTGCTATTGTTCTCTATAATTACATTTTTCTTGTTTTATCTCATCATGAGAACAGAAGTGTGACTTTATTAACACATCTGCCAACTAGGACGTGTATACGATTCAGTGGCGTACAGTTATGACTTAGCCCCTGACCTTTAAAGGTGCCATGAGAGGAAACTTTTTTTTTCCTCCTACCTCATTGACCTTCACTTAATTTGCATTATTTAACCTTGAGTTATTGAAATTCACAAAATTTGTGTTTATATGAATAATGCTTTTTCCTTCCTGACATACAGTATTTTCTAAAAAATATCAAGATAATGGGGTGCAAGATACAGCCAAGTTAAAACCAGCCAATATCATATTGATGTTTACGTTCCTCTAAAAACACCCTGCTGTTATTGGCTGCCAGTCTAATCAATCTCCCTCCCCTCACAGAATCTCACCCGACCCTTCCACTTCATTCAGATATACATCAAATCTAGTCTGGGATCAAGATCAGGATCAGCTTTTCCACTATCTTTAATTATTAACTCCTTATCTGGCTGATTATTTCCCGTCGCAGGAAAGCGAGATGTGAACTTCAGCCATATTCTGTTACGGCACTGAGAACTGAACATGAGCCGCTAAGTGCTGTATGGTTGTGGCTTGAATGATACTGTTACAAAAGAAATAGTGATCACGGTTGTTACTGAAAATTATTTGTCCTTGAGGATCTGAGTTTACACAATGTTGCTATGGCACTTTTTATATAGGCAATTTGACGCTCACATATAGGAGGCAGTGTGAGTCAGCTGAATGTTTCCATACACATCTGGCCTGACCGTGTTCAACTGTTAGTAGTTATGGGGTAGTTTATTATTTTGGCAGCTAAAATGGTGAGTTCATTTATGATTTTGCACAATTGTGCAGCCTTTGTTCCAGCTCATATCAGGGATTTAAGTTCAGTCTGAAGTGCAAGATTTAATTGGTCCCAAATGGGAAACTTGACCACTGCAAAGCATAAAACACAAACAGGACTGCAGACCACTACAGTTTACCTTCACCAAAACCTTCTAATGCCCCCCCCCTTTGTGTCTCTTTTTTTGTGTCATGTTTAACAGAATGTGTATGTGAACATCAACCGGATCATGTCTGTGGGGAACCGTCTGCTGGAGTCTGGTCACTACGCCTCCCAGCAGATCCAGCAGATCTCAGGTCAGCTGGAGCAGGAGTGGAAGGCGTTTGCTGCGGCGCTGGACGAACGCAGCACGTTGCTTGAGATGTCCGCTAGCTTCCACCAGAAAGCAGACCAGGTATTTATGCACACGGAGGACACAGACCATTTACACACACACACACACACACACACACACACACACAAGAACAAAATGATGT
Organism: Lampris incognitus; assembly: GCF_029633865.1. Lineage (NCBI taxonomy): Eukaryota > Metazoa > Chordata > Actinopteri > Lampriformes > Lampridae > Lampris > Lampris incognitus. The sequence continues at coordinate 33,666,145 of NC_079219.1, read as the reverse complement.
ACACTGCTGCCATTTTCAGTTGGCCTCCATCAGTGAAAAGGTCAGTCTCTGTCCATTCCATCCTTTACTCCAGAAAGCAAGGGCAGGTTCGGAGGAATTTTTGACATGCAGGTGGTTGTGGCAGATCGACTACATGCACACATGAGTACATACAGATTCAGACATGCAAAAACACATGACACTGCTGGAATGTTGGCCCTGGTTCCACAGCAGAGAAACATTTACAGTTTAAAATTTGTTGGATATGTGCATACGTAGATGTACATAAACACAAACACGCTTGGACAAATTCTGGTATCCACAGCTTCCAGCAGAATATATATATATATATATATATATATATATATATATATATTTTTTTTAATATATATACTTTAATGATTCCCGTAGGGAAATTCTTCTCTGCATTTAACCCATCCTAGCTGTGTAGCTAGGAGCAGTGGGCAGCCACCGTGCAGCACCCAGGGACCAACACCAGTTTTTCTTGTCATGCCTCGGTCAGAGTTACAGACATGAGTATTAACCCTAACATGCATGTCTTTTTGATGGTGGGGGAAACCAGAGCACCCGCAGAGAACCGACCACAGACACGGGGAGAACATGCAAACTCCACACAGAGGATGACCTGGGATGACCCCAAGGTTGGACAACCCCGGGGCTCGAACCCAGGACCTTCTTGCTGTGAGGCGACAGCACTAAACCACTTTGCCACCGTGCCGCCCACAATGAGTGTGTTGACCGGGAATCGAACCCGGGTCATAAAAAACCGGGGGTTTTATGCTGAAAAACAAATATTGTCCCCAAAGTCCCTCTCTTTTACACACACACACACACACACACACACACACACACACACACACACACACACACACACACACACACACACACACACACACACACACACACACACACACACACATATAGTGGAAGAGATTTGAGCCACATGTCTTGGTGTGGTACCCATATCTTCAGGCTAGACTAGTTTCCTCTCAGCTGGGATTGTTTTGTGTTTTACCATTAAGCCAATCTACATTGTTTGGGTCTTTGTGTGTTTGTATTTGTGATAATACTCTGATAAATAGTGACTTCAGTGCAATTCTGCTTCTAATTTAGGCTGGGCAGAGTCCGGAAGGAAGAAACAAACAGCCATAGATACACAATGAAACACACATGCACAAACACACAACACACACCATCACAGCAGTTTTAGATTTCTCTTTGTATGTCTCTAAGCCTTTCCTTTCCCCCTCTCCTCCCAATCCCATCGCTGCTTCACCTCGTCTTCCCTTTGTGGAATAATCAGTTGTTCCTCCATCCTCCCAACACGCTCCACAGCAGGCTCCGCTCTGCTTTAGTCTTCTCTCCCTTAATTTTTCTTTCCTCTCACTTTGCTCTCTCCCTCTCCCTCATTTTCCTTTTCTGAGTGTGTGTGTGTGTCCGTCCCTGAAGCCTGCAGAATAAAAGCGGAGCAGCCGCGTGTTCAAATGACTTGATTGTAATGAAAGTGGAGTGGTAGGTTGACGTGCACAGGAGCACTAAGAATTGCATTGTCGTTGGTCGTCCTCTCTGGTGTTTTGTGCTGTCAACAGGTTGTCCAACCTTCAGCTTTTGCAGGTATCGTGGTTATATGGAGAACTGGCCAGTGCTGTTGTCTTGTTCAGATATAGCTGTATTACTTATCATTTCATAGATGGTAGATATGAGTGATCGCCAATTGGGGGTTAAGATGGTTAAAAGCAAATAGCTTACAGCATAGAAATGCATGTGTAATGTAGGTGTACTGGTGACTAAAACACGTGTTAGCATACACAAGCTGCATCTGCTGGGAGTTCCTGGATTTGGCCTAAGATATTCCTTTCAGGGAAATTATTTAACCTCTGCCCCACCACATGGATTTACATGTACTGTGTATATAACAAGCTCATTATTTATTTATATGTAGGTATATATTTGTATGAAGGGGCAGTACGGTGGCACAGTGGTTAGCGCGGTTGCCTCACAGCAAGAAGTTCCTGGGTTTGAGCCCCGGGGTTGTCCAACCTTGGGGGTCGTCCCGGGTCATCATCTGTGTGGAGTGAATCAGGTGAATGGGCAGTATTAATTGTCCCTAGGTGTGACTGTGTGTGTGTGTTTGTGTGTGTGTGTGTGTGTGTTGGCCCTGTGATGGCCTGGCACCCTGTCCAGGGTGTCTCCCCACCTGCCGCCCAATGACTGCTGGGATAGGCTCCAGCATCCCCGCGATAAGCAGTTTGGATAATGGATGGATGGATGTACGTAGGTGTGTGTCTGTTTATGTGCATGTACCTGTGTGTGCATCTCTACACATTTGTGAGTTTATTTGTGCATAACATGATTGATTGATTGATGTGTGTGTGTGTGTGTGTGTGTGTGTGTGTGTGTGTGCGTGCGTGCGTTTTTCATAGTACATGAGTAATGTAGAGCCATGGTGTAAGGCATGTGGTGAAGGAGAATTGCCCTCAGAGCTCCAGGACCTGGAGGATACCATCCACCACCACCAGGGACTGTATGAACACGTCACCACAGCATACTCCGAGGTTAGCGCACACCAAGAAAACCACTCAAACACACAAACACAGAGGCATGCAGATGACACAGGTGTACAATAGGCTTTAGTTAACAGAATACATTTAAAGGCGCAATCCCCGATTGATCCACACAGCAGCTGTCTGCCCCACTTCTGCTGTTGTTTTGGTCAAACATCACAAATGTTGTTCGCTTCACTACTTACGAATGAGAAGACCAGTCAATGCCACATCACTTTCAGTTCCTGTTGAGGCTTTCGGTTGTCTCCATTTCTACAACAACTACATAATGTTGACGTGATGGTGAGATATGTTATGTTCCTTGTTGACAGTAGAGGACTTGTGTTGCCATAGTTCTCCACAAATCCGTGGTAGTCCATGCCACCAGGGGATTGTACCTTTAAGGGGACCAGTACATCAATTAATTTCCAAATAATTTCCAAGGCTTCTGCAAGCTTGAAGGCCTTTTCAATAAAACTATCATCTGTTTGTTTAAATATCCATCCTGCAAATGATATATCTGTCCATTTCACCATCCAACCGTTCATTCAACGATCCACCACCAAGTAAATCACTGCACTTTACCCATCGCAGGTAAGCCAAGATGGTAAGTCTCTATTGGACAAGCTGCAGCGACCTCTGACCCCAGGTAGTGCTGATTCGTTGACAGCGTCGGCCAACTACTCCAAAGCAGTGCACCATGTTCTGGACATCATTCATGAGGTGTTGCACCACCAGAGACAGCTGGAGAACATCTGGCAGCATCGCAAGGTCCGCCTGCACCAACGCCTGCAGCTCTGCGTGTTTCAGCAGGACGTACAGCAGGTAAAAGAGGACAACATAGTGTGCATCCATTAGGGCATTCACGGCTGCTGCATTTTAGTAGTCATCAACGATTCCCAAAAAGTAGTTGAATTAGTTGATTAATGGTGGGAGATATATCATAACGATCAATTCTCATCAAAAAGTCTCAAATACAACAAGTAAAGGGTTAACTAATGTAGGCGGAAACAACCTGGGGGTAGATGCAACAGCAGAGTTCTTGATTGGCTCTGAGGGGCCGTTTACAAGTGAGTCCCATACTGATTAGACTAAACCCTCAGCAGGCCTGTCTGAGCTGGATGCTGTTTGACTGCAGTAACAACGAGCCTTCTCTTTCTTGCAGGTGTTTCGGGTTTAACTAGTGACCAGGTTAACTGGTGACTTTCAACTGAGTACATCCGTGGTTGTCCCGGTGATGGCAGCTGTTTAAAAGCCTAAAAGTGGGGATGCACGATATTGGATTTTTGCCGATATCCGATATGCCAGTATTTTCCGATACATTTTGAGCAGTTGCCGATGCCGATACCGATGTATGTGCATATTTCCTTCCACCTAATTTCAGAGAAGATCAGGTCTGTCCTGAAATGGGCTGAACTAAGGCGGCTACACTGACCACAGAAGCCGCGTGCACCCTCACGGGCATCACGCTGCTGATCTCTATTTTTACACGGCTGATCTATTGTTGTTTCTCTGCGCGCAGCTACACAACAATAGGTAAAACCTATATAGAACTGTGTAAAAAACGAGTGCCGTCTTTTTAAAAATGATTAGAGTAGGGTGTCCAGGTAGCGTAGCGGTCTATTTCATTGCCTACCAACACGGGGATCGGTGGATCGAATCCCCGTGTTACCTCCAGCTTGGTCGGGCGTCCCTTCAGACACAATTGCTCATGTCTGTGGGTGGGAAGCCGGATGTGGGTATGTGTCCTGATCGCTGCACTAGTGCCTCCTCTGGTCGGTTGGGGCGCCTGTTTGGGGGGAGGGGGAACTGGGGGGAATAGCGTGATCCTCCCACACGCTATGTCCCCCTGGTGAAACTCCTGAATGTCAGGTGAAAAGAAGTGGCTGGCGACTCTACATGTATCGGAGGAGGCATGTGGTAGCCTGCAGCCCTACCTGGATTTGGCAGAGGGGGTGGAGCAGCGAACGGGGCGGCTCGGAAGAGTGGGGTAATTGGCCAGATACAATTAGGGAGAAAAAGGGGGGGGGGATAAATAACTCATTGTACCAGAGGCAATGCAATGCAGTAGTGTAACCTTGTGGGGATTTTTCATTGCACATTAAAACACTAAATCAATCAAATCGATGTGTAGCCAACATCCTGTAGCTGAAATGATCTAGTCAATCAGTTTAGTACCAGTTAAAGCATTTCCCGCTTAACTTATCCATTTTCTAAAGTAGCCTACTTGAAATCTCCTCAGAAAACACGGCTGGCACGCAACCACACGCAACACAGACACAGTCACTGTAGCAGGTGAAAAAGCCGCTCTGCCCCGCCTAATGTGATGCACCGTGTCCGTGCCTGGTCAGCGGTTCACATCACGTGCGCATAAATAAAGGGTAATCTTATTGGCCTGTCATATTGGCATTTTGACTGAAACCGATATTTCATTTTAAAAGCTTTATTGACCGATACCGATGACGTGCCGATATCATCACGCACCCCTGCCAAAAATCCTTGGAAGTATCTTAAATTCAGTGTTCAGTACAGTTATTATTCGTCTGGTCCTTTTTTTCTTACATTATGTAAAATAAACAGTGTGGCCAACAAGAAGCCTCCACATTTCTTGAAGATACTATTAATGTTGGGGAAAATGTAGATTAGCAGAGCAGCTAGCATCTAATGAGGATTTGACATTATAACATCACAGGTTAAGTAACTGAATGTTAGCCACTTTCCCATAATGGTATAAAATACAGCTGAGGTTTGTTTCCTACATTATAAGAAACGTGAATGTGTCTTGCTGAGCACAATTTAACTTACATAAATGATTAGCTTAGATATTACACACAGATGGGGGTGTATCTAAAATTAGAGTAAAATTAAAGGCTTTTTGTGTTCAACGCTAAAGTCACCAGTTAACACAGTTACTCATTAAACCTAAAAAAAAACAGGGATAGCGGGACTCTTTCCTTCTCTGAATTTCTTAAGTTCTGTTCATTTAATTCGCATAACGTAGAAAAAGATTGTTTAAACAAATCTCTCTGCAGCAACTAGTTATTTCCGCCTGCCCACAGCGCTCCCAGCTGCATATCTGCTGTAAATGCATTGCCACTGCTTTGTTGCTGCACAGTGCTAAAACCACAGATGGACGATCAGTCTACAACTGTGCACAGCGTCGACTAGTGGTTTTGATAGTCGACTATTCTGAGAAACTCCTACATCCACAAATATATAAATGTGCAGAAATGAAAGATTTAAGATTTGAGTTTCCTTTATTAATCCCCTTGGGGAAATTCAGTTACTGCAAATTAACCCACCCTAGCTGTGATCTGTGTAGCTAGGAGCAGTGGGCTGCCACCTTCATGCTGCACCCAGGGACCAACTCCACTCTTCTCCCATCAGTCAGGGGCACAGACAGGAGTATAAACCCTAATATGCATGTTTCTTTTGATGGTGGGGGAAACTGGAGCACCCAGAGAAAACCCACCGCAGACACGGGGAGAACATGCAAACTCCACACAGAGGACGAACTGGGATGACCCCCAAGGTTGGACAACCCTGGGGTTCAAATCCAGGACCTTCTTGCTGTGAGGAGACAGTGCTAACCACTGTGCTGCCCAAAAGACAGTTGAAGGATGGGATTTACACACACACACACACACACACACACACACACACACACACACACACACACACACACACACACACACACACAGTACAAACTACCAGAGACTAAATGCTTCCTCATTTCATTGTTACCTCTCAGGAATAAGCTACAAGTTACAATGCACGTATCACAGGAAGCCACTCGAAGAGACACCTAAGGACATATTGTGTCCACGGACATCCAAAACACAACACTTTATTTTCTTTTTTTTTATCCCTAACGATGACGTGGTAACAGGCATGGGCACAAGACCATGAATACTGGATGGCATCCAGCGCTTCACCTGTGCCCCCCTCCATAGGGTTAGTGGTCGTGTCTGGAAGGGCAGCCGATGTAAAATTCTGCCAAATCAGTATGCGGATTGACAAGACCAAATCGGATCGGCCGAGGCCACGATTGGTTCTGTGCTCTCACGTGGTACCGATGGAAACTATAAAATCCGCTGTGGCGACCCCTGAGAAACAGGGAACAAGCTGAAAGAAGAAGAAGAAGAGAACGATTGAAGGCAAATTAAGTTATGAGTGAAATTATATTTTGAAGCTCTGGAATTATTCAATATATGCTTGTTTACTCCCTTTTTTAGCATCAAACATGGCTCTAATATAAAGTGTTGATCTTTCTCAATGAAATGATGAAAAATCTAATGAATACTTGCTTTATTTCTATGCTTGCTTTATTTGTATATTTAACATCATGTGCTGTCGTGTTTTTGTTTTTTTTACGGGTATATTAAATCAACTTCTTCAGTCTTTTCTCCCTCTCAGTCTTTCAGAGGGAGACTTCTCTTTCTGTACAACTGTGTGGATGGCAGAGTTCTGAGATTACTGTCTCTCGCTCTCTCTCTCTCTCTCTCTCTCTCTCTCTCTCTCTCTCTCCCTCCCCCCACCCCCATGGGCATACTAGCCTCTCTCTGGATTTCCGTTTCATGGTCCTGCGTTCATTTGATCTCCCACTCTGTCTTTCTCCGTCCTTTCCTTGCCTCTCTGTTTTACGTTAACCTCTGCGTGAGCCTTCGTTCCCCTCTTGTCCTCTCTTCTCCTCCCCTTTTTTTATATGCGTAGTTGTTTCCATGGTGATGCCATTTACTGCCACATAAAGTGTCGAGGGCATTGCACATGTGTGTGCATTTGCACATGTGCTTTCACGCACGTGTGTGTGCGCACACCCGTGCATGTGTGTGTGTTTGTGTGTGTTTTTTTGTGTCCCATAGAAATGTGCTGTCACAGACCTTGAAAACGGCATTATGAGAATCTCTTTTATTATTCTGCACAGAAACCAGTGGAGCAGCACCATCTGCCTGATAGATAATAAGGCAATTATGTAGCAAGATTTATGGCTAATCTAATCCGCCGTGGAAATGTTCACACTTGGCACTGCTGTGGATTATTAAGCAATACCTAATTGACCGCATTGCTGTCATTTAATCGTGATAGACTGCAGAGAGTGAGAGATGGAAAGAAAGAGATAAGCGGCAAAAAAAGAAGGGACAAAAGAGTACGGTGAAGCCAGAGGATGAACTGGGGGGGGGGCAGAGAATGAAAGATAAAGATGGTATGGTTACAGTAGTCAAACGTCCATCCTATTCAATTGTGCCCCCTACTGGTCAACCAGTAACACATGACCAGACCTTTAACCAGTGACGGGCCACCCAACACTACGTAAAATGTATATGTGTAAGGAAGCTTAAATTATATCAGCGTCTGAAATAGATACACACATTTGTTTCGTTTTGGTTGCACAACTGACACTGATAATGACAACAACTTTTTTCCTTCTTCTCCCGTTTGTTTTGTTTTTTTTGTTTTGTTAATGTCATCTAAATTACATTGCATGGATGAATGGGGGCGATCAATGCGGTTTTTTTCCAGTAATACATTGTAAAAATGCTATATTGGTTGCACATGTAATCTGTATGTAATGTGTAACTTGTGCAACGCTCTCAAACATAGAACCTATTGAATTCCTGAAAAAAAGTTCTACAGTCGCTGACCAGTTTGAATTATTATTTGCTATCAGTCATTTATCCATCATGAGTATTAACCATCAACAAGGTCACTTAAGTATATTGTTCTGTGTGTGTGTGTGTGTGTGTGTGTGTTTACTTTCAGGTGCTGGACTGGATAGAAAACCATGGTGAGGCCTTCCTTAGTAAGCACACGGGCGTGGGGAAGTCTTTGCACAGAGCCAGGGCCCTGCAGAAAAGACATGAAGACTTTGAAGAAGTGGCCCAGGTAAGCTGTTTTTTTTTGTTTGTTTTTGTTTTCCCAATAAAAACCCTTGTTCTGCCAGCCGCTAAGGACAGCAAAAGTGTTAAAGGTGCGCTGTGTGAGACTGTCACCCCCTGCCAGACGCAGGCAAATAAGAAACCTGAATCAAAAAGAAAACAGAGCCCGCCCCCTAATCCCCCTTCTCCGGGCCCACATCCCAAGACCCTCCTCCTCTTGCCTCACAGTGCTGCAAACCCTTTCTCTCAATGTGTGAACATAGTACCTTTTTTTAGCAAAATATAATATAATCCCAGCATTATTAGCACAAAGAGAAAAAAGAGCATTGTAACATACCCTCGCTGATAGATGGTCCTTATATACTAAACTGTATTGAGTGAGGAGGCGGTAGATCAGAGCAGATAGTGTGCCCGGCCTTTCGGGATGTGGGATCGAACCTGAATGATTGTAAGGGACCAGATAAGGGATGAGCTATGTTATGACCCCAGAAAAAAAAACAAACTTAGGGCTTAATACAACAGCAAACCAATTGGGAATTACGTAGTTTAGGAAATTCAATCCCTCCATCGTATCGCTAGAGTAGTTTAGAAGATTGCAGGTGAGGTTAGGGTGAACCTCTTATGTATAGTCTTCTCCTGGATTGCCACCTTATCGTGGTGGAGAAGCTTGCATTGTCCCAATGATCCCAAGAGCTTTGCCGTCCGGAGCTTGGCTCCTGGTAGGGTCACCCAAGGTGGATAGGTCAAGGGGGAGGTTCCAGACGAAGTGCGATCCAAGTTGAATCGCAGTTCCACCGTTGAGGTCTTTGTTGGATGATCCAACAAAGACCTCAACGGTGGAACTGGCAGAAGACGTCTCCAGGTCACAACGGCAGTGAAGGCCGATGAAGACTGCAACAGAGGGTGGTCCCCAATTGTCTTGGTTCTCCATGCCATTGGAGTCTGGCCACTCCCTGCCAAGGACCGTGTAGTGGCTGCAGTTGCATCAGCCACTCCATGTAAAGAGCTGTCACGCACAGGCGTCCTCCCGTTATGTGGCTTCAGGATCAGCCTCTACACCCACCTGAGGACCCAGAGGGACCCAGAGGGAGGATGGTCATACTCGACCCCGAGTGACCGCCGATGATGATGATGTATTGTAGTGCGTCTTGAAAATGACCAATCTGTTATTGCCACAGAACACCTACACCAACGCCGACAAGCTGTTGGAGGCGGCAGAGCAATTGGCTCAGACCGGCGAGTGCGACCCGGAGGAAATTTACCAGGCAGCACACCAGTTAGAGGACCGCATTCAGGACTTTGTACGACGCGTGGAGCAGCGCAAAGTCCTGCTAGACATGTCTGTCGCTTTCCACACACACGTTAAAGAGGTATGGGGTTGCTTTGATTTCTCTCACGTCTTCTCTTCCTGTCTTCTTCCTCTTCCTCTCCCTTTTCCTCATACATTTTAATGTCCAATACACTCTTTGAAAGCCATATTTTTCTGCCCCCCTGTTCTATATTCCATTGCAGGATCGTTTAGGCTCAATTAGTCCCTTTTAAGCATGTCAAATTTACTGGGCTATTTTTCAGAATGCCAAAACCTGCTATTATGGAGAAAGATGTGAGAGCCAGGCACGTTGTTGGATATTGATGTGCAGATGATATTCAGGGTGTTATTATATACAAATAGTAGCAAGGGGCTTTGTTCAGTGTTCACAGTCAGCTAGAAATGAGTGTATATGAATGGATAATTCTCTTGACACCCAGAAAAGTTGAATCAGTTCTTCTGGACACAAGAATTTTCGGTCCAGAAGAAGTAATTCAACTTTTCCATGATTCTACACCTGCATTATTATTGATCATGCATGAAGTCATCCTCTTTTGAAAGTGAAATACACTATGTGCAGTAATGAGTCAAATATTGTCATATAGATTTGAGATGAAAGAATGAGTTTTGAGGGTTTGAGAATGGTTATTTTAGTGGTCATCTTCATTAAGTCAAGGTCAGCTTAATTCATCACCATTAAGGAACAATGTCAACAACAGCTGTCCCAGTACTTACACCACTCGCATCCATGTTTTAGTTTAATGAATTGTAATAATGACAGTCACGGATCCATCCAGTGGCCTCTGGAAGCAGTGTTTTAGCAGCAGGTTTCATCGGTTCCTCCCCCACACCACTTTTAATTCCTAGCTTACTGGTGTTCAGCAAGGGTTTCCTTAAGGGTACGAGCAGGGCGACATTGCTTAACACTGCCAATTAGCACCTATTTGAAGTGTTGGGAAGGGTATCACGCCACTGTTTGTGATGGCCGTGCTCACAGCGTTTGTGTGTGCTGTTGCAGTTGCCATCATGGTGATGTATCGATGGGAAAATCAGACACCTTGCATTTCTAACCATCTCAATTAACCTCTCTGTACTGCCAGTACACTTTGCTCAGTTTGTGTTAACGGTACATCCTGTTTACATGAGTCATAGAGACAGGCACAGGCATGGTGTTATTAATGAATCTAGTCTTTAAAATCCATGTGGACTAATCCTTCTCATCCCATCTGCCTGTTCACACTGATGGAGGTCACTTGGTGGTTGTGTGTGGTGTGTGCGTGTGTGTGTGTGTGTGTGTGTGTGTGTGTGTGTGTGTGTGTGTGTGTGTGTGTTAGCATGTGTGTTCATACATGCAAGTATGTGTAAACCGTACCTCTGCACGCATGTGTATGTGTATGTAAACATTCACCTGACTGTCTCTTCTACTATCTGTATGGAGACTTTTGGGTGGTGTCCAGAAAGCCTTCTGTGCAGATGGCACAGTTTTAAGGTGAATTACAGTCAACCGTAGCACTGTCATCTACAATGAAGCACATGGAACTGATGTGGTTTTATGATGTAGGTAACAACCCAGGTACCAAAGATGACATTTTTATTTTTCTGTTCTTTTTACATTATAAATCTAAAGAAGCCGAGCTTAACCTAATCTGAAACGGCAGCCAATACATTTGTTGTTCTACTGTATATGTTGTTCCTATGCTAGCCCGTTTCTTATGGTCTCACTTGCATACCATGATAGTCATGCTTTTTATCTGCCGTGCATTAAAAGATGATTATCCAAACAATTATTGGATAAAATAGTGCTGAACTGTGTGAATTGGGTGCATCTCCATTTGCTGGTTATAAGAAAATAAATGCAGGACATGATGATAAGCCTATAAACCTGTTATCTGGAAAAGTCTTAGAGCAGATCTGAGTCCAGTTGGCAAGTGTTACTCCTGTTTCCATTACACTTTATCACATCGCTTTTTCATTGACAACTTTTCCACTATAAGGGGGAAATTCGCAGATTTTCAACCTTATCTCCGTCTGTGACAGGGATCCATCCATCCATTATCCAAACCGCTTATCCTGCTCAGGGTTGTGAGAATGTGACAGGGGTGTCACATGAAAGAGACCTGCAGTTGTTCCTGATTGTTTCTGCGTCTTTGGAGTGAAACCACCAATTGTTTTTCTGGCTACCAAGGAATGCATCAGTTAGCGGCCGGAAAAACTACAGTTTAGCAGGGTTTCTAGTACTCTAATCCACTCTAAACACGCGGTTAAAAAATAAAAACACATCCTCATCCTCCTGAGTAAGCTAGGCTTCTGATGCTGGAAAAAATGTCCCACAACACTAGTGCAATGCATTCTGGTACATGTAGGCACTGTGGGAAATACTTTGAGCAGGAGAACGTCGGTTTCTCTGTCACTATACTACACAGTGAGGACTTTATTATTTCAATCGACAACATAACCAATCAGTACTGATTAAACATACACAAAACCGTTCGTCAAAATTTGCTTTAAGCGAGTATCACAACTGTTTTTCTGGGTTTTTGTTTTTGCGATGTTTGGGCTTTTTGGGAATTCTCCATCTCATTTGCAACATCGAAATTTGCATAAAAACAGCTTGATGGAAACATAGCTAATGTGACTGCTTTCTAAGAGTGCATCAGTTGACAGAAGTGTAGAAAGTGTGAAATCTGCAGGTGCAGCCTTTGCCTGAACATCCCGGAACCATTTAACTTTCCTCTCACTCACCCATGTCCTGCTGCTAGGCTGCTGGGAAAAAAAACAAAAAAAAACAAACATAGTTGTTTTTGGGAAGGAAAGTGTGGGTGGCAGACAAACTAAGCAGTGGGTGCTGTAGTCTGTCTCCTGTGGTTGGGCATGCGTGCCAATGCTCCCATATGGCAAATCTGTTACAGTGACCTAGAGATGACCATCCATAAAGCACCAGCTTTTGGCCGAATTTAACATCTCTGTCCTAACTTCTGTGCGTCTGTCCGTCTGCCTGCCAATCTGTTCTTCTCTCTGTGCTCAGCTGTCTCCATTTCCACCCCAAAGCTCTTAACCTTATTTACTGATAACACTATGGACGGCAGTGTTAATGCCCTGCTTTCTTCTTTTCTGTCCCTCTGATCGATCCCACGTGCAGCCTTTTGCTTTTCTACATCCTTATCATCAGCTTCTTCCTCTGTCATTTTCCTACGACTATAGGCATGATTGGAGAGGCCCAGAGATATGTTGTTTTTTTCTTTTGTGGATGCTGTTGCAAAAAGATGCCATTAAATGGCGTCCGGGTAGCGTAGCGGTCTATTCCGTTGCCTACCAACACGGGGATCCCGGTTTGAATCCCCGTGTTACCTCCGGCTTGGTCGGGTGTCCCTACACACACAATTGGCCGTGTCTGCGGGTGGGAAGCCAGATGTGGGTATGTGTCCTGGTCGCTGCACTAGCGCCTCCTCTGGTCAGTTGGGGTGCCTGTTCGGGGGGGGGGACTGGGGGGAATAGCGTGATCCTTCCACGTGCTACGTCCCCTTGGTGAAACTCCTGACTGTCAGGTGAAAAGAAGCGGCTGGTAACTCCACATGTATCGGTGGAGACGTGGTTGTCTGCAGCTCTCCCCGGATTGGCAGAGGGGGTGGAGCAGTGACCTGGATGGCTCGGAAGAGTGGGGTAATTGACCAGATACATGAAAAGCCCCCCCCCCCCAAAAAAAAAGAAGATGTGTAATTGTACTCTATTCTATCAATCTTCTCCAGCTATGGACGTGGTTGGAGGAGCTTCAGAAGGAGCTATTGGATGATGTGTACGCGGAGTCCGTGGAGGCGGTGCAGGACTTGATCAAGCGGTTTGGCCAGCAGCAGCAGACCACCCTGCAGGCTACTGTTAATGTCATAAAGGAGGGAGAGGACTTGATACAGCAGCTCAGGTAAATGCTACTTCAATGCATATCATATACCCTGCCCCAGCTCACACACACACTCACACTGAACACTTTATTCAGCGACTGTGGTTTTAAACATTTAGCCTGTTGAAAAAGTCCTCTTGTGTTGCATGAAATAATGCACATATGGTCTCAGTATCATTTTACCAGAGAGAACCCAAGTTGCTCTGACTATATGTGACTCATTTTTCAGCTTGGTTCTTTACAAACTTTGATTCAACATAGGGCTGCAAGCCTGGTCTGTTAGATTTACAGTTCTCTCCCACTGCTAGTGCACTATCTGCCCCTAACTCTCCTTTATTTGACATTACCTCCCACCCCACCCCCATGCCTCTCTCTCCCCACAGAGACTCAGCCATCTCAAGCAATAAGACTCCACACAACAGCTCCATGGCCCACATCGAGAGTGTCCTGCAGCAGCTGGATGAGGCCCAAGGCCAGATGGAGGAGCTCTTCCAGGAGAGGAAGATCAAACTGGAGCTCTTCCTCCAGCTCCGCATCTTTGAGAGGGACGCCATTGATGTGAGTATTGGGAGGTGATGTTGATCAGGGCATTTGCTGCTGTGTGTGTGTGTGTGTGTGTGTGTGTGTGTGTGAGATTCTGTGATTGTGTGTGTCTGTCGTGTGTGTGTGTGTGTGTGTGCGTGCGTGCGCGGATTCTGTGATTGTTTGTGTGATATTATGTGATTGTGTGTGTGTGTGTGTGTGTGTGTGATTCTGTGATTCTGTGTTTGTGTGTGTGTGCGTGTGTGTGTTTGTGTGTGTGTGCGTGTCTCTAAGGATCCTCTAAGGGAAAACAGGAGGGGAAAGAAACTCAGAGAAGGAATGGAAGTAAAGATTCCCAGGTGAAAAGTGAGTGGATGAAAGAGAGCGGTTACAGCAGAAGTATGGATTTGGAGGCAGCAAAATGATGAGTGATGACAAAGAAGGAGTGGGAGGTGATGAAGAAGTACGAGGGAGAACATGATGATGAGACACGAGAGAGATAATACATGGTGGAGATAGATAAATGTTAGGAAGCATGTGCATCTTTTTTTTCCCCCTTTCCTGAAAAGCGAAGAGCGAGCACGTGTGGAGACTCACTTGATGTCAGAGATGACGTGATGCTGAGCCGATGGTGTGTTAAGCAACAAAAGAAGAAGAGAGAATTACAGCTGCAGACAGGATTCCTGCTGGCTTGCATCGTCAGCACGGCTTGTCTGAATATATACAGCGCTCTTGGAGTCGCAGCAGAAAAAAAAAAAGATAATGTTTTTTCATTCCACTTGACACATGATATCCACTAACTCATCCCAGTTTTTTTCCTCTTCCTCCTCCCCCACTAATGCTTCACCTCCCCACTGTGAGAGCAGGTTCCTCCTGTCAGCTGCTCCGTTTAGCTGTTGTATTCTGTTTCTTATGTTGCTTCTAGTTTCTCTTTGTGTTTCCTTTTAATGTCTTTGTTTACTGTTCATCATCGCAGCCAAATAATGCTGCTGAGCCGTGTTGACACACAGCCCCTCAAGGTGTAGCTAACTTTACCATTTCTTCTTCAAAAACACACAGCCCATAAAGGTGTAGCTAGCTTTATACTGTTTCTTCTTCAAACAAGTGCCGAGAGCAGAAAGAGAGGCTGATATTCACGAGGGCAGCGTCTGTTCTGGGAAGTTGTGATGACAGATGCGGTGAATCAGTGGAGGTTAAAATAATGTGTGTTGCACTTTCTCTGTGCATGCATGTTTGTATGGGCATGCATAATTATATGTGTGTGTGTGTGTGCGTGTGTGTGTGTTGAAAGCTTTAAGTGCAACAGCAGGATGGAATGTATTACCTTGGGGGGAAATGTCAGAATAGTGGTTGTTGTTGGTGAGGGGGATTGATCAGTTTCCATTCATTCATTTTTGAGTTCATGAGTCATAGGACCCATGAAATCCATTCAGAGAGCATCACGAGTTGTTTGATTTAACGGCTGTTCAGAAACACATTTGTCTCTATTGACGAACACAGGGTAATATTAATCACATCAGATACGGCTGTTTGATCAGTGGCACGCTCACTCAGCTCACTCATGTTGCTTCCGCGGGCCTTCTTTTTCCTGTAGCTGACCTCAGGATTCATACTGACAACCCTTCGCTCACAAACCCCACCTGTCACTTCTAGTCAACCGCCGATTTGAGAGAGGATGGCAGTAAAAGTCGTCATTCTAACACATAGTCGATGACATCAGTGATGTGCTGGTAAAAAAGCTGCATAAACTGTGGCAGGGTTCATCATTAGGCAACCACAGACCAATATGGAAGATGTTTACAGACAAGCATTAATTTATGTATTTTCTCCTTGAAATGCACTATTCTCTATAACTTTAATCAGTTCGATGCTATTTATACTACATAGTCTATGTATACTATGAATACATCCAGTGAAGATTAATTTTGGGGCATCCGGGTAGCGTAGCAGTCTATTCCGTTGCCTACCAACATGGGGATCGCTGGTTCGAATCCCCGTGTTGTCTCCAGCTCGGTTGGGCGTCCCTACAGACACAATTGGCCTTTGGTTGGTCGGGGTGCCTGTTCCGGGGGGAGGAGGAACTGGGGGGAATAGTGTGATTTCCCCACGCGCTACGTCCCCCTGGTGAAACGCCTCACTGTCCGGTGAAAAGAAGCAGCTGGCAACTCTACATGTATCAAGAGGAGGCATGTGGTAGTCTGCAGCCCTCCCCGGATCGGCAGAGGAGAACCAACCGGGACGGCTCAGAAGAATTGGGCAATTGGCTGGATACAATTGGGGAGAAAAAAGGGGGGGGGGCATGACCAATTCAACTTTCCAACTTTTGACTGTAAATAAATAGAGAGGAAACATCCATGATGATAGCTCTGATGTAAAAACAAATGATGTGTTGTGAGGAACGTGGTACTGCGTTACGTGCCTGTCAGTCCCGTTCTGCCCAGAGGTGTCGTAATACTGACGTTTTGTGATGGGTTACCAGTCTGTTGGGCCTGTTTTGTTGAGCCCGGAGGAACAGTAAAGTCCTCATGTTCACTTCTGCATGTTTAGTCAGCTCAGGGAAAAACGATGAGTGTTTATCATTGTCAGGGATGACATTTATATCCCTCCACTCCCTAGCTGTGCGCACACACACACACACACACACACACACACACACACACACACACACGCGCCTCGGGACACTCCCTCCTGGATCATACAGGGGTGTGTGCGTTCGAGTGCAGAAGTTCAGGTGAGACGCTCACTTGCGCGAGTAGATGCAAGTCAATTTTGTGTGGATTAGGTCGATGAGGGAGATGGTGTTTCTGCACACAGAGGGCATTTTATTGAACTGCAAGAGGAGGGGAAAGGAGAGCCAAGATGAGAGACTGGTAAGTTTTGCCCGATAAGTGAGATGATTTTTTTTGTCTTTCTTCTGCTTTGAAAGAGAGATTTAACTTTGCTGTGTAAGCCGAGCTGAGAGAGAGGCACGCCAAAGGAGTCTGAACTTCTCTCTTTCTTATGGAGTTAGTGAGGCGCTCTTTTCCCCCTCCTTTAACATGTTTGTTTATGTTCCTTGTAGGGCTCTATTTTGTATGGAAGCTGCCTTAAGAACACAAGGGCACATGCAGCACAATTTAGTGTAGCGGTGTAGTATATGTTGGTGGTACATGGCACACATAGAGCACCTTTCATGGACGTGCATTAAAATCGGGCGTGGTGGCCCATCTTCAGTGATCTGCACTGATAGGAGGTCCTGGCTGAATCCAAGTCTGTCGTATCAGCCCTGTTCCTTTGTCTTTTCTTTCTTCTTCTTCTTTTTTTTTTTTATTTGTTTTGTGATTATTCCCTGTTTTTCTCCCCAATTGTATCCGGCCAATTACCCCACTCTTCTGAGCTGTCCTGGTCGCTGCTCCACCCCCTCTGCCGATCCGGGGAGGGCTGCAGACTACCACATGCCTCCTCCGATACATGTGGAGTCGCCAGCCTCTTCTTTTGACAGTGAGGACTTTTGCCAGGGGGACGTAACACGTGGGGGGATCACGCTATTCCCCCGAGCTCTCTCTCCCCCCCGAACAGGCGCCCTGACCGACCAGATGAGGTGCTAGTGCAGCGACCAGGACACATACGCACATCTGGCTTCCCACCTGCAGACATGGCCAACTGTGTCTATAGGGATGCCTGACCAAGCCGGAGGTAACACGAGCAATTGAACCACAGATCCCCGTGTTGGTAGACTGCTGAAGTAGATCACTATGCTACCCAGACACCCCCTTCATATTTTCTAAGAGAGATGTAGGCGAGCTGAGGGGTGCAGGGCGCCTGGCATTGCTCTCCCTCTGTGCAAGTTAACAGATAAAGCAGAAAGAAGCTGTGTGTGAACAGGAAGCTGGTGGCATTTGCATCACGCGAGGCGGCTCCTGACCTCAACTACTTAGCTCACTGAGGATCAACCGATACAGCCGTAGCTGCAACATGGTTGTTGTTTTGTTGTTTTTTTTGTGACAGAGATTTGAGAAGAATTATGGATGATCCCCAATCATTAGATTTGGTTAAAGTCTAGATGTGGTGTTGAGCTTGACACCAACAAAGTGACTCACACTGGCAGCAAGGCTGAGTCCTACCAAAATAATCTTAGTAAAGTGACGGCACCAGAAAAGAAAGCGATGTAAGGGAAGGGTGAAGACTTGGCATATCGACACAGACCTCAGTTTGTGAGCTGAAGTAGCACGATTCACAGCTTCTGAATTTTGAATGGAAATCATGTCAGTGTTCGTCATTTGACCCGGCATACACAGACCCAAGGGCACAGCAACAGTTGTATATCGGCAACTTGTGGACTACATCACCAGTGTGACCCTGACCCATAACTTTGCCTTTGAAAGGACCTGGAGCAGGACAGCACATTGAGATAAAGTGCCCTGATGGTGGGTAGGAAGTAGTAAAATGCAGCGCCATCCTCAGCTGATCTTGCAGCACACCTCTCTGTTACAGCATGTTGTCAGTGGCTGTGGTGGAAATTTAAATCTGCAACTTTTGTGGTGTTTATCGTCATGTTTAATACACTGAGTGAAACAGGACTCTCTCAGCCCCGGCAAGGGGAAGGAAGTGCTGCAGGCAAGAGAAGAAATTTAGGGCGTCCGCGTGGCGTGGCGGTCTATTCCATTGCCTACCAATATGGGGATCACCGGTTCGAATCCCCATGTTGCCTCCGGCTTGGTCGGGCGTCCCTACAGACACAATTGACTGTGTCTGCGGGTGGGAAGCCGGATGTGGGTATGTGTCCTGGTCGTCTCCTCTGGTCGGTCGTGTTGCCTGTTCGTGGGGGAGGGGGAACGGGGGGGAATAGCATGATCCTCCCACGCACTACATCTGCAGCCCTCCCCGGATCAGCAGAGGGGTGGAGCAGCGACCGGGACAGCTCAGAAAATAGGGTAATTGGCCAAGTACAATTGGGGAGAACAAGGGGGAAAAATACACAAAAAAAGAAGACTTTTTTTGGATACGGGTTGAACGAGCCGCATTCTCCTCCACATCCACATACTTTGTGTCACAGCAGAAATCTCCTCCGTCTGTTGTTGTTTCTGTCATTGTCCTTGTTCCTCTCTCTGTCAGTCATATAGACATGCCCATAGACATTCATGCAACACAACACCGCCACTATCACCTTCTAACTCCTTTCACTGTCCGCTCCTTTGAGTTACCTCGCTTCACTCCTGGAGATCTTGTAAAAGACCAGAGATTACACTCGTACTGTCCGATGGGGCAAGGGCAGCTGTCTAAACATCTCATGTTCATCCACCCGAGCGCTAAGGAATGAAGGAAGGATGAGGTTTTACTGCTGCTGATATGCTGCTGCATATCATCTGTGACGTGTTGCCGTGACATCCTTGTCGTCCCCGCAGGCGTCCGGCTGTAGGGCTGTTAAAATGCCACACATTTCAACCTGACACATTCTGTACACTGAAGGCTTCTGAAGTCCCTGAGCAGCTGAAGGCTGGGCCGATGCATGGCAGAGACACTTGTTCTTGGCCTTTAGTGGAAGTTCAATTTATAAATCTTGTCTTTACACAGCTTTGTATTTGGTAAATACTGCTCTTAATACATTTCTGTAACTGTGATGTTACAGCATGAGCTGCAGTTCACATTCATTTTGCCAAATGAAAAAGCCGATATGAGGTCGTGGCTATACAGATGAGATCAATATGCATTGAATCACCATACATGTGGGTGACGATTTGACTGAAAAAGGGGATTTTTTTTGAGTTTATTTCACAAGTTAAGCCTCGTAGCACAGTGTTTAGTCAATAATAATGACTCCTCTGGGGAGCACAGTTAAAGCCATCAAAATCCTTTTTTTTTTGGACCCCCCCCCCTTTTTTTTTTTTTTCTCCCCAATTGTATCTGGCCAATTACCCCACTCTTCCGAACCACTGCTCCACCCCCTCTGCTTATCCGGGGAGGGCTGCAGACTATCACATGCCTCCTCCAATACACGTGGAGTCGCCAGCCACTTCTTTTCACCTGACAGTGAGGAGTTTCGCCAGGGGGACGTAGCACGTGGGAGGATCATGCTATTCCTCCCAGTTCACTCTCCCCCCTGAACAGGCACCCCGACTGACCAGAGGAGGGGCTAGCGCAGCGTCCAGGACACATACCCACATCCGGCTTCTCACCCACAGACACGGCCAATTGTGTCTGTAGGGATGCCCGACTTAGCCGGAGGTAACACGGGGATTCGAACTGGTGATCCCAGTGTTGGTAGGCAACTCAATAGACTGCTACACTACTCAGACACCCCCCCCCCATCAAAATCATTGTTGAAGTCTTTTGTTTTTAAGCCAAATTTTGTAGCCATGCCATGGAAGACCAAATGCTGCCCTCTATTTTTTTTTGCTGAGCTTATTACTCGTGGATGGCGATATTAAGGCCCTGCTTATTTCACACCCAGGACAATCTGGGTGGTTTGGATGTGACTCTTATCTTGAAAGTCAAGACTAGACTTTCTGACTTTGTAATGGGAGGATTGATGGAGCAGAGCTTCAGGGTGTCAGCGTTAAGGTGCCTCTGGTGTTGTGATTCAGCTTGCGTGGGCGCTCTTAGACGAGCAAACATCTTATTGGGGTTTGGCTCAACAGTCAAGTATACACAGTCATCATCATAAAATGTGGCTCCCTTTTTTTATAGTCAGCTCAGGGGTGCAGAATGCTACATTAGACACAAGACTTTTTTTTTTGTTACCAGAAATTCTCTATTAATAATGTGTGCATGTGTGTACATGCATATATACGTATGTATGTGCACACATGCAAGTGTGTTTATGTGTGTCTTTGAGAAAGCACGGTCTTGGTTGTGGAAATTCACATTTTCTTATGTGGACACATACTTAGAAGCAACTCTCCATTGTCTGTTTCTGATCTTAGTGGGGTGGGTACAGGGAGTAAATGTCCCCCCCCCCTCCATGTGATCTGAGACCTCGTGTCTCTCAAACCCTGTGACTAGTCCACCTCTTCATATTGACCTCTCTCTCCATTCTCTTCCACACCATTCAGATCATCTCGGACCTGGAGTCATGGAACGAGGAGCTGTCCCAGCAGATGAACGAGTTTGACACGGAGGACCTGACGCTGGCTGAGCAGAGGCTGCAACACCACGCCGACAAGGCCCTCACCATGAACAACCTCACCTTCGATGTCATCCACCAGGGGCAGGAGCTTTTGCAATACGTCACAGAGGTCCAAGCCTCTGGTAAGCAGGGAATACACTTGCATGCCTGAAAGTGTGCATTCACTAGCGTGCACGCATGAGGACAAACAGGAACGTAAACATGCACACTCAAGACTGAGCAAAGACATTTGCACTAATGTCCATACATGCAAACGCAAATGTACACACATAAGTTTGCACATAATATGCGAGGAGCATTATGTATACCTACACACACACACACACACTCTTTTCTGGATATAACATACGTATGTGTAGGCAGATATGGAAGTAATAGGGGCATCCGGGTAGCGTAGCGGTCTATTCCATTGCCTACCAAACAGGGATTGCCAGTTTAAATCCCCGTGTTACCTCCAGTTTGGTCGGGCACCCCTACAGACACAATTGGCCGTGTCTGCGGGTGGGTATGTGTCCTGGTCGCTGCACTAGCACCTCCTCTGGTCGGTCGGGGCGCCTGTTCAGGGGGAGGAGGAACTGGGGGGAAAGACGGGATCCTCCCACACGCTACGTCCCCCTGGCGAAACTCCTGACTGTCAGGTGAAAAGAAGTGGCTGGCGACTCCACATATTTGCTGTGCAAATACAGGTGGTGGCCATGACACGCAGTATTTTCATTGAATCACTTGCTCAATGTCATCTGATGAATAATTTGTGCAATACATAAATGCAGAGCTCTGTTTTGATGCGAGGTCCTTTGAAGTTTTATTCACTGTCAGAAGTATATTCCTGGCTGTGACTCATTAAGTAAATCTACATAGTTTCATCAACATGTCCACCTTAGTTCAATTCAGTTCTTTACTGTAATCCCAAAGTACAATTTAGTGGCAGCATAAAACCCTGGACACAGAATATAAAACCAGCAACACAAGCCCATAAATGCAGAAAACATCGCTGCCCATAGACAATAGTGTAGAGGTTCCTCAGAGGTCTCTGCCTGTCAGTTTAATTGCAGTAGGAATAAACAAGTGTTTTGTTTTGGTTACACGTCAATCTCAGCAGTGTATGACATAAACCAGAAATAAGAACAGAAATAGCAGTGTATAGTGGATGACTAGAGTCTGGGAGGATGACCTGAGCTTTTTGTAAGATCCTTCTTTTACACAGATCAGAAACTCCTTTGCTTGACTCCAGTTATCTTCCCATTGCCATTTAGTGCACTTGACTCAGAGTATTAAACCATAACAGCATGGGGAATCATAAAACTGACTCAATATACGATTTATAAAACATTTCCATGAGTTTTATTAACATTGAAGGATCTAGGCTTAGAAAAGAAGGTGCTGCTGACTCTTTTTGCACAAAGCCTCTGCATTAATAGCAAAATTCAACTAGTCATCAGTGATTGGGCCCAGGTATTTATAACTACTGACATATTCCACACACTGCTCTAGTGCCCTTTCATATAGTTGGGTTGAGGAATATATGGTCAACTTCAAAAGTCAGCGACCTTGTCCTTTGTTTTTGACACATTAAGCTGCAGAAGAGTCTTCATCATTTTACATCATTTACAAAGTCATCAGAAGTCATCAACCAAAGGGCCTTGACATGTTTCATCCTTTTATGAAAGTCTGAGTCATCTGGAAACTTCAGAAGTCATTTGTATGCAGAATATGCAACAAAGGGGAAAGGACGCAATCCTGTGGTGACCCTGTTTTGATTTTTGAGTTTGATATACATTATTAATCCTTGTGGGGAAATTCCTCTCTGCATTTAACCCATCCTAGCTGTGTAGCTAGGAGCAGCGAGTAGCCACCATGCAGCACCCAGGGACCAACTCCAGTTCGTCTTGCCATGCCTCGGTCAAGGGCACAGACAGGAGTATTAACCCTAACATGCATGTCTTTTTTGATGGTGGGGGAAACCGGAGCACCCGGAGGAAACCCACTGCAGACACGGGGTGAATATGCAAACTCCACACAGAGGATGACCTGGGATGACCCCACAGTTGGACAACCCTGGGATTCGAACCCAGGACCTTCTTGCTGTGAGGTGACAGCGCTAACCACTGGGCCACCATGCTGTTGATGACTTAATCAGAATCAGAGTCAACTTTATTGGCCAAGTGTGCCGACACACACAAGGAATTTGACTCCGGTACACAGCAGCTTCTAGCACTTGCAGACATCAGTTTTACAAAAAAGGAAAATAACCAACAAAAAAAAGAAAAGAAAAACAGAAGAAATAAATGGAACAACAACAGGACATTGGAGGCAAGCATGTTTGCACAACAGGTATAATGAGACGGCGTTGGTTGGGGTTGGGAAATTAGGTAAACACGTGTTGGGGAGGAGAGAAACAGCGAGGGAGGAAAGCGTTTGGAAAAAAGGAAGATGAAGAGAAGCAAGGCTGTAGGTAAACTCTGCAGGGAGAGGAGAGGGAGAGGAGGGTGGACAAATGGAAAGATGAGGTGGTGTCCGACACTTGTGTGGACAGACTGCGAGAGGGGAGGCAAAGGATTGGTGAGAAAAAATCAGAAAGAGAGAGAGAGAGAGAGAGAGAGAGAGAGCGGCAGGCTCAGTAGAACAGCAGGCCTGCATTGCCAGACAAACAGATTTTCCCTCTTAATCCTTAGTTTAGACTCATGTTCATAGGATGGGTAAAACCACGTCTGGGCGCACACGCACACACCCTCACACACACTAACACACACTCAAAAAATGTTTTATATGATAAGCAGTGTGCTTTTTTTGGTCCGCAGAGCTCAGAAAAGCAGAGGGCGGATCACAGCACCACAGTACTGTAAATTGATGTTATCCTAGCTCTGTAGTCAGTTAGCGACACAGCACAACAAGGCTAACATCATGATAACGATGCAAGAGATAGCCATCTAGCCTTCCCCAGCATAGTGGCTATTTTACCAGGGCCACTGCCACACAATGCTGCTCTGGACTGCAGGACTCAAATGTGAGTACAGATTATGCAGATGCCAGTTTAGCCGTGAAACGTTTGCGTGAGAGATAGTGGAAAAATCAGCTTACACAGACCTCTGTTACTTTTAGCATGAGCAGCATTAATAATGATTATGCAGTCATTACAGGTGTGCGGATGCCTTTTTGCAATGTTTTTGACAAATGCAAAAGTAGACCTAGCTTAAACATGAGGGGTCTTTATTTCTAAATTATTGTTGACTGTTTGTGTTTTTTAATGAAGCCACTCCCTCCATCCTGCTGTTGTGAGGTGGATGGTAGGTGTATATGTATACTTTTGGTACATAAGATAATATGGTGTAATGTAGTGGGAGTATGCAGTGGTTGCCCTTAACCAACCCGGTATGATAAGTTATGGAGTCATGGTATGGTATAGTGTATGGACAATACAGCATATAAGCAATATGGTATAATATATAGACATAGGTTGTTGATTATTCTACCATGACACAAAACTCTGTAGAGTAGTGACATACATGTTGTGCATACATGCTTGCCTCCAATGTCCTGTTGTTGTTCCATTTATTTCTTCTTTCTTTTTTGTGTGAGTGAAGTCTGTATGTGCTAGAAGCTGCTATGTACCAGATTCATATTCCTTGTGTGCATAGGCACACTTGGCCAATAAAGTTGATTCTGATATTTCTGCGGGCACTTCTCATGCATGGTAGGATCAGGGTGTAAAATAACCTGGTGGTTAGTGACATTGTCCACCTAGGCCCAGGGATAATGCACCACCAGCTGGATAACCCTACACCCCAAACAGAGGGTGAATAAAGAATATTCCCCTCAGGGGATGAGTAAAATACCTCGAATCGAATCAAAATGTGCATTGTGCCACCTATGTGAACATCCATTTACCATGTGGCAGTGATGCAAGTAAGCATTCCCCCCCACTCCACCCCTTTTCATTAACAGAGGTTTTCTTTCTTCTTTCTGCAGGTGTAGAGCTGCTGTGCGACAGAGATGTGGACATGGCCACGCGTGTCCAGGACCTGCTGGAGTTTCTTCATGAGAAGCAGCAGGAGCTGGACCTGGCAGCAGAGCAGCACAGGAGACACCTGGAGCAGTGTGTCCAACTTCGACATCTGCAGGCTGAAGTTAAACAGGTACATGATTTTGAGCATTAATTTATATTAGTTGTAACATAATCCAGTTTTCTAAGGGAGGCAGACAGACACACACAGAGACACCCACATATACATACTACATACATACATAATATATGTATACATACATACATACACACACACACACACACACACACACACACACACACACACATATATATATACACTCACTGGCCACTTTATTAGGTACACCTTGCTAGTACCGGGTTGGACCCCCTTTTGCCTTCAGAACTGCCTTAATCCTTCGTGGCATAGATTCAACAAGGTACTGGAAACATTCCTCAGAGAGTTTGGTCCATATTGACATGATAGCATCACGCAGTTGCTGCAGATTTGTCGGCTGCATATCCATGATGCGAATCTCCCGGTCCACCACATCCTAAAGGTGCTCTATTGGATTGAGATCTGGTGACTGTGGAGGCCATTTGAGTACAGTGAACTCATTGTCATGTTCAAGAAACCAGTCTGAGATGATTCGAGCTTTATGACATGGCGTGTTATCCTGCTGGAAGTAGCCATCAGAAGATGGGAACACTGTGGTCATAAAGGGATGGACATGGTCAGCAACAATACTCAGGTAGGCTGTGGCGTTGACACGATGCTCAATTGGTACTAAGGGGCCCAAAGTGTGTCAAGAAAATATCCCCCACACCATTACACCACCACCACCAGCCTGAACCGTTGATACAAGGCAGGAGGGCTCCATGCTTTCATGTTGTTGATGCCAAGTTCTGACCCTACCATCCGAATGTCGCAGCAGAAATCGAGACTCATCAGACTAGGCAACGTTTTTCCAATCTTCTATTGTCCAATTTTGG